>NC_053396.1:18312645-18615145 GCF_905171765.1 Bufo bufo
TGCTGTAAAGGAGGACATACTGGTTGTCACCCAGCGCTGTGGAAATAATCTAACATAGCACGCGGTATGTTCCTGCTAACGGCAAGTCTTGGCCCGTCCTGCTGCCCACCGTGCCATAGCGTGAAAATCGTCATTTTATTTCATTTCAGTCTTGGCAAATTTTCTTGAGAGTTGGCAATGGCGGCCTCCGCTGCAGATGGGGCGAAGGCTGCTTTACTCCCAGCGTCCGTTACCCCTCCGGGCGTACTGACAGAGCAGCATGCTAACGGGATCTGAGTTTTTGGCACAGCAGAACAGTGGACAGGTCGGCGGAGGGAGTTATCTCATGGCGACGGAGTAGACGTGGTAGATTTCCTCGGGAAAGTTCTCCTGCCTCTCCTGGGCCAGCACAGCGAGGCCGGCTTGTCTGATGAGGCGACATACCAGGTCCAAGTCCCTGCAGACGCTGCTGTCCACGTCGTCCATGACAACCCCTTCCTGGGCCATGTTGTCTTTGATGACGATTATGCCGCTGGGTCTCAGGCCGGCTTTACATCTCTTGAGGAAATCCACTAAGTGGCTGTCGGTCAAGTGTCCTGCCGCAGGAGAGAGTGACACGTTGAAATAAGTGACCGGTTGCTAGGGATGTGCTGTTTGACAAGACCATTGAAGGTAGTCTGGTTACTAGGGAGTTTATTCCTAGCAACCAGACTGTCAAAAAAACAAACACCTCTGTTCAGTTCTGGTTAATTCCCCCTGGCAAAAAAAAAATTGGGTAAGTGAATGACCTCACCTATCACCCACTGGATCCAGATGACATCATAGCGATTGGGCTCAGGGACAAAGTCTTGTAAGCCACAGCAGTAGTATTCGCCGATCCTCTTCCCGTCCTCCCCCAGGTAAGTCTTCGCTTTGCTTAAAAACTCGTCTGTGACGTCCACCATGTCTACGGTTTTGAAGAGCGGCAGCAGGAGGCGTTTGGTGATCCGCCCGATACCAGCTCCGCAGTCCAAAGCGCACGTGGTGGCGGTGGCGGAGTTATGGGGGCCGTCCTGTAAAACAGAAGAAAGGGAATCTTGAGATTAGATTTGCCTTCAGGGGGGAGAATGCTCTGCCTAAGGCCTCTTTCACACAAACGTATTGGTTCCGTTCCATGCATTGGGGACCGCAATATCCGTGCGGCGCCCGGGATGGATCCAGACCCATTAAACTTGAATGGGTCCGTGATCCGTCCGTTCCGCAAAAAGATAGAACAAGTTCCCCCCCAACCGATCAGATATTGATGATCACACTAATCCCGGTGGAAGTTGCTATAAAAAGCACAGCCGGTGGAATTCTGGGTTTTCCCATAATAAACGGCCTATCGGTGACCGTTCCACAGACAGCATTGTAACACCAAATCGCCCTCCATTGCTGCAGGCCAGAGACTCCTGCAGGATGGCAGGGGGCAACGAGACGTCTCAGATGCCCAAATGTCAGCTGGATCATTATTTAACCTCCTTGGGTTGTGTGCATCACATAAACAATAGACAAAACTGAGGCCCTATTGTTAGGATGGGTCATAAATATTATATGGGTGGGGGTCAGAGGTTAACAAGAGCCGCAGCCACCCAGAAGTAACAGAGTGGATGGAGCGAGAAGCGGACAACTCCATCCGTTGGGCAGTGGCCACACCAGGTACTGCAGCTCAGCTCCCATTATGATCGGTTGCGATTTGACCTCTGACTCTCCAGACTATAGGGACAGAGTTCCTATTCGGCTTTTACCTGTACAGTGACGCTGACGACCCCCCCCCCCCCGATATGTGAGGAATTGCAGAAGAGCTCCATACAAGTGCATGGGGCTGTAAGTGTAGGGTGGGTGGTCAGGAGTGCTGCTGCGCAGGGAAAAACTGAAAGAGCCACAGCAGTTAAAGGGGTTGTCCATTAATCAACCAAATGTGTCTGATCTCTGCGGGTCCAACTTTTGGGACACCCACCGATCCCAAAACCAGGGTTCCTGTGTGCCTCGTTTGAAAGGAGTGGTGGTTGCGCATGCGCAATGCCTCTCCCTTCTATGGGACTGCGCATGAGGGGAGGCAAGACCCCCTGTTCTTGAGATGAGTGGCGGTCCCAAAGGTAGACATCGCCTTTAAATGGTGTGGAAAATAGCACTTGGAGCACTGAGGCTGGGAGTCTGAATACCACACAGAGGGACATTCGCCTGGTGATGACGCACTGACACCCCCTCGACTGTGTACAGCGCTGTAGTATATGTCACCGCTATATACCAAGACTGTGTACATGCATCACTAACAGGATCGCACATTCCTCTCCATCCCCCCACTCGCTGCTAACATGAGACCCCCGAGTCCTCTTGTCCGTCCTCTCCGCCAGCGCTCGTCACATCTCATCCGGATTTCCCGGCTCCGCACACAGCGGACTTGACGCCTCTAATTATAGCACGGGCTGACGGGATTCATCAGGATCTCTAGGGATACTCACTCGCAGGAATCTCTGCAGGAACTTTTTGGAGCCATTGATATCGATACTAGATATATGACCGTACCCTCCCAGCATCCCATCCACCGTGGGGGGGATGTTCTTCCAGTATTTCTTTGCTTTACAGTAAAACTGGGATTCGTCTTCTACCAGGCCGGTCGACATGATGGAAATAACTAAAAAGATGGCAAATAATCACAGTTATTGATCATTTCTAACACGAAAATATAATAATAAAAGACATGAAAAACAGACAGAGCAAATAAAATAGGAAAATAAACAAATATAACAAAAATAAAACAAACTTCAGTTAAAAAAAATTTTTTTAAACATTCTACAAAAACAAAATACCAAACGTAAAACAAAAAAATTTCTACAAAAGCAAAAACGTAAATAAAAAAAAGCGAAAAAAAAAAATACCAAACGTAAAACAAAATTTCTACAAAAGTAAAAAAAAAAGGCATAAAAACATAAAAAAAACAAAATGAAATAAAAGAAATTAATTCTAATAAAAAATAAATTAAAATGTAAAAAAGGAACAAAACACTGAAAAAACATACAAAATTATTAAAACGAAAATAAAATCAATGTGTAGAAAAGCAATTAAAATGTGATTATTTTTTATACAAAAATTAAAGATGATATAAATCTACATCCTATTTAATTTAACTGTGTGAAATCAACAATTTTCCGGCGCCCTCTCCGAAATCCTCAGCATATGGTTGTCCATCCCTCCCGCTGCCCTAGGTGACCCGCAGGCTCATATAGATAACTTTATCAGGACGTAGATTTCACTGCACAGAGACGACAGCTCGTTATGGACGGGGTCGGCTTTGCTGGGGAACAGCACCTCTATTTTTAAAATTTGCCAGTTTAACCCTTTTGCTTCGGGCAGGTGGCAAATCCCCGTCCTATAGAAAGTGGTCATCCCAAAAAAAAATCAACCCCCAAACACTGGAGTCTGGATCAACCATGACCGCATTGGGGGGGGAGGGGGGACTCTGCGGCCCCATCTGTTCCAAAGCCTAGTGGTCCTGAAAGCTCTCTAAAAATAGTGATCCCCTCGCAGCGCAGCACGCGCACATACCGACCGTGCTACAGGTCCAAGAATAACAGCGGACATTTGCCAAAAACATAAAGCACAGAAGGAAAGAATCTCTGGATACAAAAAAAGGCTCATCCTACAGAAAAAATGTAAAAAAAAAATATTGAGGAAATTGCTTAGATAACAATTCCACAAAATTGAAATGAAGGCTTCCTGGTGGCTCCAGGGTTATATTAGGGGCCCCTTCTGCCTCCGCCATTTACAGTGACAGTAGGGAGGAGAAGAAGAAGGAGATGTTTTTACTGCAAGGATTTGGCCGCTGGAGGTGACGGAGCGGAGGAATGTCTGGCCGCACATGGACCTTGTAGAGGTGCGCAGGACGTGTCGACCACATCGCTATGAGGGTCCAGGACGTTCCTCTGAGTCAAAACAGAGAAGGGCCAGGGACCTGCGCCAAAGTTTAGATCGCCATCTTGTGTCCCCGCAAGCGTCTCCCAGTATTCTGGCGCTCCAGAAGTGGAGGCCAAGGGTTTTCAGATTTCTGCCGTGGTTCTGCTTAAGGAGCCCATTCAATGGGGCCAGTCTGTGAGAATAAGGGGGTGTGGGACTGTACTGGTGCAGAAATAGTCGGGGGATGGGGGGTGACTGCACTGGTGCAGAAATAGTCAGGGGGGGGGAGGGTGACTGTACTGGTGCAGAAATAGTCAGGGGGGGGGGTGACTTTACTGGTGCAGAAATAGTCGGGGGATGGGGGTGGACTGTACTGGTGCAGAAATAGTCGGGGGATGGGGGTGGACTGTACTGGTGCAGAAATAGTCGGGGGATGGGGGTGGACTGTACTGGTGCAGAAATAGTCAAGGGGGGGTGACTGTACTGGTGCAGAAATAGTCGGGGGGTGGGGGGGTGGACTGTACTGGTGCAGAAATAGTCGGGGGGTGGACTGTACTGGTGCAGAAATAGTCAAGGGGGGGTGACTGTACTGGTGCAGAAATAGTCAGGGGGGGGGGTGACTTTACTGGTGCAGAAATAGTCGGGGGATGGGGGTGGACTGTACTGGTGCAGAAATAGTCAGGGGGGGTGACTGTACTGGTGCAGAAATAGTCGGGGGGGGTGGACTGTACTGGTGCAGAAATAGTCGGGGGGGTGGACTGTACTGGTGCAGAAATAGTCAAGGGGGGTGACTGTACTGGTGCAGAAATAGTCAGGGGGGGGGTGACTGTACTGGTGCAGAAATAGTCGGGGGGGGTGACTGTACTGGTGCAGAAATAGTCGGGGGATGGGGTGGACTGTACTGGTGCAGAAATAGTCGGGGGGGGGGGGGTGGACTGTACTGGTGCAGAAATAGTCGGGGGATGGGGTGGACTGTACTGGTGCAGAAATAGTCAGGGGGATGGACTGTACTGGTGCAGAAATAGTCAGGGGGGGGGGGTGACTGTACTGGTGCAGAAATAGTCGGGGGGGGGTGACTGTACTGGTGCAGAAATAGTCGGGGGATGGGGGTGGACTGTACTGGTGCAGAAATAGTCGGGGGGGGGGGGGGGTGGACTGTACTGGTGCAGAAATAGTCGGGGTGGACTGTACTGGTGCAGAAATAGTCGGGGGATGGACTGTACTGGTGCAGAAATAGTCGGCGGGGGGGGGTGACTGTACTGGTGCAGAAATAGTCAGGGGGGGTGGACTGTACTGGTGCAGAAATAGTCGGGGGATGGGGTGGACTGTACTGGTGCAGAAATAGTCAGGGGGGGGGTGGACTGTACTGGTGCAGAAATAGTCGGGGGGGGTGACTGTACTGGTGCAGAAATAGTCAGGGGGATGGGTGGACTGTACTGGTGCAGAAATAGTCGGGGGATGGGTGGACTGTACTGGTGCAGAAATAGTCGGGGGATGGGGGGGGTGGACTGTACTGGTGCAGAAATAGTCGGGGGATGGGGGTGGACTGTACTGGTGCAGAAATAGTCGGGGGATGGGGGTGGACTGTACTGGTGCAGAAATAGTCGGGGGATGGGGGGGGTGGACTGTACTGGTGCAGAAATAGCCGGGGGATGGGGGTGGACTGTACTGGTGCAGAAATAGTCGGGGGATGGGGGGGGGGGTGGACTGTACTGGTGCAGAAATAGCCGGGGGATGGGGGTGGACTGTACTGGTGCAGAAATAGCCGGGGTGGACTGTACTGGTGCAGAAATAGTCGGGGTGGACTGTACTGGTGCAGAAATAGTTGGGGGGATGTGACTGAGGGGGGCAGATATAATCAGGGGGCAGATACACCAGTACTGGGGCAGATATAATCCGAGGGCAGATATACCAGTATCGGGGCAGATATACCAGTATCGGGCCAGCTATAATCAGGGGGCAGATACAATCAGGGGGCAGATACACCAGTACTGGGGCAGATACAATCAGGGGGCAGATACAATCAGGGGGCAGATACACCAGTACTGGGGCAGATACAATCAGGGGGCAGATACAATCAGGGGGCAGATACACCAGTACTGGGGCAGATACAATCAGGGGGCAGATATAATCAGGGGGCAGATATACCAGTACTGGGGCAGATATACCAGTACTGGGGCAGATACAATCAGGGGGCAGATACAATCAGGGGGCAGATACACCAGTACTGGGGCAGATACAATCAGGGGGCAGATACACCAGTACTGGGGCAGATACAATCAGGGGGCAGATATACCAGTACTGGGGCAGATACAATCAGGGGGCAGATATAATCAGGGGGCATATACACCAGTACTGGGGCAGATACACCAGTACTGGGGCAGATATAATCAGGGGGCAGATACACCAGCACTAGGGCAGATACAATCAGGGGGCAGATACACCAGTACCGGGGCAGATACAATCAGGGGGCAGATACACCAGTACTGGGGCAGATATACCAGTACTGGGGCAGATACAATCAGGGGGCAGATACACCAGTACTGGGGCAGATACAATCAGAGGGCAGATACACCAGTACTGGGGCAGATGTAGACACATATCGGCGATAGATCGTTCTGACTGTGAGGACCTGGAAATGACGCTGCGCTGACTGTACAGACACACTTCCCTGTTCACATTACTCCTCCCCGGCTCCCCCGGCACACGAGCCCCGATACTCACGGACTCCCCCCGGGACACCTCGCCTCCAGCCGGCGCTCAGGACCAGAGGGCGCATGTGGAGAACAGGGTCGTGTCCAGAAGGAGTTGCTCCTGGCAGGCGTGACGTCACGGGAAGGGGCGGGGCCTGCCAGGATAAGGAAGCGGCGGCAGTGCACGTGCCTCCCCCTCAACAGAATGATCAGAAAGTCGCACGTGCCCCACAATGGCACCAATACAATACAGAAGCCACCCTGCAAAAAAAGCAAGGCTTGATCAAGTAGAATGGAGCTGCTGGTTTCAGGAGCTTTTCAATTCTATACAGTTTAAAGGGGTATTCCAACATGTCCAGGGCTCCTACGGGCTAACCAACCGGTGGCGACTGGCGAGCAAAGCGTCGCCAACCAATCAGTATTAGAGTATCCCTAAACTGACCGACCAATCATCTGCACGCTCTTGCTTGATTGACAGCTCTGCCATCCAATTGTATTAACACTGCCAACAAAATGGCGCATAAATCATGTACAGCTGATGTGTCACAGACCTGGGGGTCCTCGGTGGTGTCCTAATACGTTATAGTGGTATTACAGGGCAGTAGTCACCCAGTTATGGATGTTTAGGACCCCCATCGGCCCTAATCCAATGGTTGTGTCCAGTCGTTCTTGGTACCGGCCTGAGCAAAAGTGCGATAAGCGAGCTAAAGATGGCGGCAAGGAGCCACGAGGGAGCACCTAAATCCTCATCAAATTCTTAACCATGTGAATGTAGCCTTAAGATTGGCGTTGGGGGGGGGGGGGTAAGGGGGGGCAAGCGTGTTTATAAAGGGTGACACAGGGCAGGGCAGGATTAAGTGCATGATAGGCTCGGAGCTGTCTACCCAATTAGCCCCCCCCCCCCCTATTTTAGTTTTAGGTTTTTTTTCTGTATGAAGAGGCTGCGGTGCTTCATATGACAACGTTCACATGGCCTATGTGCAGCTCTGTCCCATCTGAGTGATTGGGTCTGAGCTGTAATACCGAGCGCAGTGCTCTCAAATGGACAGCGCTGTGCTTGGTAACGAGCAAAGAGGCTGCGGCGCTCACTTTAACATCGCGGTCTCCTCAAACAGCTGATTGTCGGGGGTGCCAGGAGTCGGACCCCCACCATCTCGTAACTCTCTGAGTACAGATGTCATAGATGTTACCTGCAGTCCTACGTAACACCCCACATAACACAGTGAACTATTGTGTTATGTGGGGTGTTACATAGGACTGCATGGAACATCTACTACATTATCTGTACACAGAAAGTTATCACTGTTATCTGGGCTGTTACATAGGACTGCAGGTGACAAATTCAAAATACATACGATTATGATAAAAAAAAGACTTGGAGGAGATGAGACACAGGTCACAGTAGTGAGCCCGCTCTGCATATAGGGGAATACAACATCACACCTCTTACATCCAGTGACATCTTCTGTCATGTAGATCTTCTCTTTCCTCTTCTCCTCCGTTTGACCCAGAACGCCATGACAAATTTTTTCACCCGCATCTCGTCTCTACGGAGTTTGTTACACAGACAAGTTAGATTTCTTATAATTGGGGTCATTTATCAAACTGGTGTAAAGTAGAACTGGCTTAGGTGCCCATAGCAACCAATCAGATTCCGCCTTTCATTTTCCAAAGGAGCTGTGAAAAATGAAAGGTGGAATCTGGTTGCTATGGGCAACTAACCCAGTTCTACTTTACACCAGTTTGATAAATTACCCCAAAGGTCCCTATAGTGTCTACAGCAATTATAATGTCCCCTACAGTGCCCCCAGTAATAATAACGCCTTATATTGTGCTCCAGGTAATAATGCCTGTATAGTGTCCCAAAAATAATGTCCCCTAATAGAAACGCCCCCACACTGCTCCCATATAGTAATTTCCCCCACACTGCCCCATGTAGTAATTTCCCCCACACTGCCCCCATACAGTAATTTCCCCCACACTGCCCCATATAGTAATTTCCCCACACTGCCCCCATATAGTAATTTCCCCACACTGCCCCATATAGTAATGTCTTCCACACTGCCTCCCATGTAGTAATTCCCCCCACAAAGTAATTTGCCCCCCCACACTGCCCCCATCAAGTAATAACCCCCCACACTGCCCCCCATTAGATAATTTGCCCTGACACTGCCTTCCATTAAGTAATTTGCCCCGACACTGCCATCCATTAAGTAATTTGCCCCCACACTGCCCTTCATTAAGTAACTTGCCCCCACACTGCTTGCCCCCACACTGCCCTTCATTAAGTAACTTGCCCCCACATGGCCCTTCATTAAGTATTTTCCCCCCCCACACTGCCCCCATCAAGTAATAACCCCCCACACTACCCCCATTAGATAATTTGCCCCAACACTGCCATCCATTAAGTAATTTGCCCCCCACAGTATTAATTTCTCCACACTGCTCCCACAGTATTATTTTATCCACACTGTCCTCAAAGTATTAATTCCCCCCATGGTAGTAATTTGCCCCCACAGTATTAATTGTCCCCCACACTGCTCCCACAGTATTCATTTCCCACACACTAGTAATTTGCCCCCACGTAGTAGTTTGCCCCACCACTGTCTCTTCAGTAATGTCCCCCAAAGTTGGCACACAAAAAAGAAAAAAAAAGAAAAGCTAATACTTACCTGTGTTCCAGTCTGCGCTCACTCGTAGATGGAGCAGGTGCGCTGCGCACACACGTCAGTGTGCTGTGTCCGGGCACAGACGCGGCGCGATTACGTCATCACACCCGCCTGCGCTGGGATTTTACTACCGCGGTGATCGGCGGTGGGGCAGGGAACTATGCGGTCCCGTGCCCCGCCGTAGTTTGTGGGCGTTTGGGTCGGTGTTGGGCCCCCCAGCGATGCCGGGCCCGGGGCTACAGACCCAAACGCCCCAATTATAATCCGCCACTGATACAGGGTGAAGTGACTACCACCCATTGAGTTGTCGTAACGCAGGACGGCGGCGCTACTCATGCATGGCGTGCGTATTTGCACCCACAGGTTTATGGTAGGAATACTCCACCATGGAGGGGGCAGGCTGTTAACAGGACCCCGCCGGACGTGCCCAGGCAGTCAAAGTCTGGACCCCTGGCAGCGGAGGGGGCGCTGGGCACCACTGTTTCCTTTGTGATCACCTGCAGAAAGTGGGTAGAGCCGCCATGTCTGATTGTCTTGTGTGGGGACAGTACACAGACAAAACTCATTGATTCACTTGCTGTATTAAGGAATTGCCTACTGAGCAATTGCCTAATATCATGGTAGATAGAATCAGAATTGCTCACTGGTAAGAGAACTCGGCAAACTCTTGCTTCTGAGCCGCAAGCACTGACGGCAGAATCTGCCCAGCACAGGCACAGGAATTGTTATTTAGGCGATTGCCCTCTACTCTAGTATATGTGCACTGATCACCATCCCACAGTTTAGCCCCAGGTCCTATAGGCTCAGATGTGTCCTGCAGCTAATAGCATGGGTACCTTCCCCATACCAGGCCATTGTCCAAGAGCTGCAACCATGACAGCAGTGTAAAACAATCACACCCCGTTAACTGACTGAATCACACCACGGGCAGAGAGTGCACCTGAGCTGATGAGGTAAAGCTGGACGGTAACAAACAGGACACGGAACAGAGTAATAGGAGGACGCAGAAGAATGCAAACCCCCGCGATGATCTATTTGCTGCTTGCCGTCAGTTAAAGGGGACACCTTATCCCGGTACGTATGCAAGTGGCCGCCTTCTTTAATAGCATTGTCTGCAGGGCAAAGACCAAAATGTGGAATCAGCCCATATCATTGCTATATGACCGCTGGACCATGCATGTCTACACCACCAGGATGGCGCTCTCGAGCCCGCTGGCATGGTTTACATACTGTAGCCACAAACATCACAGATGGTATAGATGTGCATCAATGGCTGAACTGTTGAAAAGGGGCTGTCCCACCATTTAATATCCTATCTTATACATAGGGAGAAGGGACTAAATACAGTAGTCAGCTGTCAGAGGGGGGAAGGAGACTGATTCTGTCCAACAGCACCAAAATTGTTTCCTAATTCAGAGGCTTATCCAAATAAGGACAGCAGCATTTTGGTGGCACAACGGCATGTTAATACTACAGATACGTGAACCCTTCATTTTTATTCCATCTGTAGATCCTACATATCATTGGCTGCTAGCTATTGAGCTTAGTCTGGCATGTGCACTTGGGTGATCCCAAGAGTTTCAAGCTACGCCTGTACATTTTACTATTATTATTATTATTACATTTGTATTGTAAGACTGTTGAAAGGGGTTGCCCCACCATTTAATATCCTATCTATATACATAGGGAGAAGGGACTAGATAGTCAGCTGCCAGAGGGAGCAGGAGACTGATTCTGTCCAACAGCACCAAAATTGTTTGCTAATTCAAGGTCCAAAATCAACGTCATGAGCTGCCCTGCTTCAATGGTATGTACTGTGGAGTTATGTATGAATGTATTTGTGATGACTACCACCCCCGGTCCATAAAAACTACAGTTCAGTTGAGGACGCATTGTTGGCAGCTCATGGCAAAATACGCATAGCTGTGAGTGCGTCTACTCCACCAATTCATATTCTTGTAGATGCCCCATTTTAAAGTGACAGGTGCATTTTAATGGCCAGGAATCTTGTTCTGCATGGTTCTAAATTGGAGGATGCATGTAGCTCATTAAAATGTGGCACTAGGAGAACAGTGTTTAGGAAAGCCTCACAGGAGGCGGATGTACTAGTCAATAATTGTGCCTGTAGGTAGAAAGACAATACTATAAATAAGACTTTTCTCTTTCTCCCGAAGGTAAAGCGCTGTGGTACCATGCAGTCAGAAGATTGTGAACTAGGTTAGGAAGAAGCATCGAGAAAGAGATGTTGATGGATGTTCCTAGCAATACCAACAAACCATTAGATGGATTTTACAATGAGCTCCGTCGAAAATATCCAGACGCCTTTACCCATGCTACTGACCTTGGCAGAAGGAATAAATCACTACAGAAATTACCACGTCTGGAGAAGACACCATCTCCGATCCTTGGAATTCCACCAAACTCTCCAAATGTGGCCTCATGGTCACCAGATAGTTTCCTTTCCAAGGTGAAATATCAGAAAACAACACATAACGAGCAAAGGAAAGAGGTAGAAAAACCTCAACAAACTGACAATGCTGTTATAATCAAGAATCAAGCCATACCTATGCCAACCTGGACCCGGAAAGATTACCTTGAAGCTCAAAATGGTGCTTTATTCCAGCTTCCAACTCTGCGCACTCAAATTGAGCAAAACAAAGTTGAGCTAAAAAACAGGCTTAATCTACCCCAAAAGACGGCAACCAACCAAAGGTCAACACTCCAGCCAAGCAACAGTGTTCAAGCTAAGCCTTCCAGTGATTACACCACCACAAAGACCTCAAGAGATTATACCACCAATAAGTACACCAATGATTACACCAATGATTACACCACCACTCAGACCACCAGAGATTACACTACCACAAAGACCTCCGGAGACTCCAGCACCAATGAGTACACCAATGATTACACCACCACTCAGACCACCAGAGATTACACTACCACAAAGACCTCAAGAGATTATACCACCAATGAGTACACTAGTGATTACACCACCACTCAGGCCACCAGAGATTACACTACCACAAAGACCTCCAGAGACTCCAGCACCAATGAGTACACTAATGATTATGCCTCCAAAAAGAGCTCCAGAGATGACACAACTAATAGTACACCCAATGATTATACCGCCCCAAAGCCTCCCATAATTACACAACCACAAAGCCCATCAAGGATTATATCCCCACACAAACCACCAGAGATTACACCACAACAAACACCTTCCACAGATTATATTACCGAAAAATCCACCAGTGATTATACCACCAAACAGACTACCAATGATTATACCACCAAACAGACCACCAGAGATACAACACCACAAAGACCACCATGGATTATCCGACCACACAGACCGTCAGAAATTACAACACAAAGACCACCAAGGATTACCCAACACACAGGCCATCAAGATTACAACACCACAAATGATTACATTGTTAAAAGACCACCAATGATTATACCACCAAAATGTCCACCAAGGATTACACCATAACTGGAGACAGCTTTCCAGCTTCTGGAGTAAAATCAGATCCTTTAGGAACCATCATGAAAGAACTATTGCCCAACAAGCCTAGTCGAATAATGAAAGACATGCCTAAATCCGCCAATAGGTTGTCCAATAATGGTAACTGCTTATATCATTTTATCGATGTCCATTTGTATGATCTGATCTAACTGGTTAAGTTATGTCAGCTTTGTGATTTTTCAATCTTTTTACCTCTTGAATCACTAAATCACTAAAGTAAATGGTCAGGCATTGAGTTAAAGGATAGTCAAGGAGCCACTTAGGATCGCCTTATTACTTGGCAAAATAAGGGTAGAGAGGCAGTTTTCTTCCTTGTGTAGGAGAGCTATTTTGCATACTATTTCCAATACTAAGGAGAATTATATTGAAGCATGGACCTCACAAGTGTCACAGACCTCATGTTCTCCTCCTTTTTCCAGGTGGCTGTGTTTCAGACAGTGACTCTGGAGTCTCTGTGTGCTCGCCCATGAAAGTATTCAGGTAAATTTTAATATGAAATATTACAATATCTGTAGACGTATGTGCAAACTAGAGCTCAAGAAAAGGGTAGAAGATGGTCATCACTCATAATACCATATGAAGTGTGAGTTATCATATTGTAGAGTAGGTTGCAAAGAAGACCTTGTGAAAGTGGGTTGGTCCACAACATTGAATTTTCTTATTCTATTCATGAATGTTATAATTTCCACCTTGTTTGCCCTACAAATATGACAAGGTCTATTCTAGATCTCTGAATAAGCTTTGGATCCTAGGCATGCTTCTGCTAGACAGACAAGCCAACACATATATGGTCAATCACTGGCGGACCATCCACTAGTTAGCAAAACTGCTAGAAGCACACCTAGAGGTGGAAGATCATTGCTGGATTCATTATTCAATGCCGTAAACGTGAAGATCATTAAAAGCACTCACAAGGCTATATAGGTGGTTGCCTTCCACCACAGATATGGATTGGATCTGTCTGATCATTTCCAGTTATTGAGCTTTGAAGCTCATATTGTGAGGTCTGTATTGTATTGTGGCCAAATGCAACCAAGATTTAGATATACATCACAGCTTTGACCAATAGCAAAGTCTTGAAGCCGTTGAAGCCCAGAATAGGTCTTGAAGGCCACATCCAGCCAATAGGTCATAATTGTTTGTAGTTCTCAGAGGAAGAAGTCTTCCTTTCTTAAGAATTTACACCCAACCAGCAGACAAGTTTGTAAAATCTCTTCCAGATGGCATGGCGTTCCTTCATTGTTCTATAAAATGTGTCCCTTATTGTTCTCTCTCTGCTTAGCAATGCAATTTCCCCTGCGGAGGAATTTTCCACATATGGTGGACATGCTTTTTTATAGTAATATACTGGAGTGAAATGGAACATTGGAGAAATAAAATAGGCGCCGTTGGTTTTCCCTGACTCAAATACTAATGAAAGCAGATACTATCTGTGGCCAAAAACAATCATCCCTGGATCAACACGGTTGATTCATGCTGCCAGTGAGAAGACTTGTCACAATAAGGTCTCTGTTTCCATAACTGAACCATGCAGATGAAGGAGTCACATTTAGAACATCTCAACAATACTCTTGCATGCCGGGCCCTCATTGGCACACTGTACTGTTATATGAATTGGCCTGTTAAATGAATTGGGGTCCTCTGAGTGCACCGAAGGAGAAGATATCACCTATGTATGTGTTCTGTGGTACAAGTGGTAGACAGAGATATGTTCTACCAACACATATGTTCTACCAACATGTATGGCAGTGCCAACAGGACAGAGGTTATTCCAACTTTGGATTTGTTAGATAGATGGACATAGTTGATGATTGTTGGCTTGGTTGGTGCTTGTAGCCATTTTGCTGCCTTTGGCTAAAAGTGAAATGTGGAGAGGTCCACGTAATAGCAAAAGTCATGAGGCTGGCATCTCATAGAAGCATTGAGCAGAGAAGTGTATTGTAGAGTTTAGTTGTCTACCTGAAGGCTTTAATGGTGTGTATCCAGTCTTACGTGTCTTCACTTCTCTTACCTTTATCTAATCTTCTGCCTCGCACTTCAGGGGACCATTTAATGGGAGCCTGCCCAGCTGACACGTTCTCTTTGTAGAGCTTGTCTAGTTATGCAAGTTTCTACTTTGTGTTTCAAATTCCCACCATGTTAGAGATTTCTGTTTGCTGCCAATGACTACACAACAGCACAAATCTGTCCTCTATTCCAGACCAGAGTAGTAGCTATGGTTTCCTTTATCCAGGCCTTAGCCCGGTACCCTAGCCATGATAAAGCAGCTTGTTGCCCCCCCCCAACTCACTTATATGCCCCAGCTACGCAACATCTTTCCTACACTGATACATTGTAACAAACCTATTGTGTGGACACGACTAGATAAGTCTCATTCAATGACAGCAAGCAGATATCTTGAAAAAGTATACTACAAACCTTCCAGCATTCATTGATTAAAAGGCTAGTCCCACTTTCAGTTGAACCCCCCCCCCCCCCCTCTCCCCAGTAATCAGCTACTATTACAGAGGGTCTCTGAAGTCTAATGGGTGGCTATGTAATAAATGATGGTGCCATGTGTGCCAGAACGAGAACCACCCTGTCCAGCCTTGACCAATAGATGGTGGTCCAAATGTCCCTTTGACATATTATGTGTTAAAAGAGAAGTTTAATCACAGACATTGCTATCGGTGGTCGAACAGATGTAACCCACCTTAGAGTTTCCAGGTGGCCGAATGGTCACCCCTTATAATCACTTAAAAAATGTTGATCAAAGCCGCCAGGAGATGATGTGGCCTGGCTCTTTCTGCAGCAGTCTTAATATCTACTTAGACATCGCCTATAATATAGGGCCACATTTGTAGATTCTGCGAGTAGACTGTGGGTCTCTTCTTCCTAAGCCATGGCTGTATGTCACCTCCAGAGCTCCATCACAAGTCAAAGTCTTTACTTTCCCCCTTGTCTACATTTCATGCACATCCTGCAAATCTGCATAATACTTGAGAACCAGAGCAAGACGAATAATACGATGTGGAAGGAGGGTTGGCTCTAATGTACGGCCGTATTCAGGAAATGCTCGACGTGCATTAAAAATGTGCTGACTGGCGGGATGTCTCTACCGCTCACAAATGACACTAAATGTCTCGTTCGGTGCCATAATATTTGCGCCACGTTAATAAAAAAAAAATGTAATTTGGACGCCATCGATGCAATTATCTCATGATGAATGTCCACACTGAAGTGGAAATTGTAGGAGGACGTTTCATATGTGAGAGCGGTGATTATTCATGGCCTGAAAATATGGAAGAAACTACAGCCTATGAGCTTTGCATTAGAGAAAGTTGTAGCACGTTATAATATGGGGGGGGGGGGTGGCGGTTTAACAGCTTTTTGGGAGCCACCGTATTGGCTTGCTCCAGATTGGACTCCCTTCTTCTTCCACATGCTCTTTAGATGAGGTTAGATGGGCCAAAATAATCTGGTGGACCATGATCCTAACCAAATAATGGAGTCCCCATGGGGCAACCCCATCACTTGCTTCAGGGGTTATCACATTTTTGGATCTTCATTGACAGTATGGAAATAATGGCAAATAATAAAAACACCATGGAGGAGATTGATCATGAGGGGCATTTTTGAAGTCAGTTTTGCTTGAGTCTTCATTTCTGTAATTTTTGCCAAATTTATGAAATATTGCATATTGGTAGAAATTTATCAAAACTGGTGTTAAGCAAAACTGGCTTAGTTGTCCGTTGCAATCCAACTTTCATTTTTCAGAGCTCCTCTGAAAAATGGAAGGTGGAAAGGTGCTGTGGGCAACTAAGCCAGTTTTCCTTTACACCAATTTTGATAAATGTCCCCCAGTGTTTGATAAATTTGATGATACTTCAGTTTTTATGCCACATTCAGAGCTGCAAACAGGATCGGATTGACAGGCCAGGTGGTCAGGGCCTACTTTCAGCCTGAAATAGTGGAGTCTAGTGGTAGACCCGCCTTCAAGTGACATCACTGCTCCAGGTGCAGTGACATCGTTAGCATATCATTCTTCTCTTGTAACCCTACGAGTGCATAATAGACCCTATGATATACATAAAGAAAATGTAAGGCCAAATCTCTGGGAAAAAGGGGAGACTTCCTGGACTTCCAGAAGAGTTGGCAGGTGCTGGCAAAGCCTACAGGCATCTCCCAGAGAACATCCCTAATTGTGTGTGATGCTGGGACTGACGTCATCAGATGCAAACAAACACTGAGGGGAGAAGCTGGGGAAGTAAAGGGGTGGGACACACAGGGAAAGGATGTGTGACTGATGGGTTGTCTCAGTAAAGGGAGTCGGGGTACTCGCATTGTGAAAGGGGGATGTGGCTTAAATCCAGGTGAAAATTCCTTTGTGTGACCATACCTCAAGGAAAATATTACAGTTTTACACTGGTGCATTAGTGAAGGTGCAATGTCATGACTTGGTGCCATGAGTAACATATTTCTTTATCTCATTTTTGAAAGGCCAAAAATTAGGAGTCCACAAGCACCTCCAGCTTCACGTGACATTATAAAGAAATTCTCTGCTAAACCCAAAAGAACGTCTGAGCCACTGAAGGCCGACCACTCCTTAGTGCAAGAGAATATGTAAGTTCCTCTAGGAAAAGTAATTGACTACAATTTCTTGATATACTTTCTAGATCAATTCTTCATGGTCTTCATAGTCCCGAATTTGAAGAGACTTGTCCTAATTTTCCGAGATAGTGTTAAAAAATTTGGGCAAAAATGGGTGGGGCTCCTGCCTGTAAGTGGTCATTTCAGACAAATTTGGGGTGGTTCCTTGGAGTTGGGGCTTAGATGCACCAATTTTTCCAGCAAGAATTTTAGTAAGTATGTTCTCTTGCCTGTCTAGTGATTGAACATGGCCCTAGAGTTTTGTTAGTCTACCCTGGTATAACACATGCTTCCTGTCATCATATTAACAATGTTAAGCATAGCTTATTTGACAGAACACAGATTGTCCAGCTAGAAGACAACCCAGTGACAAGAAACTTAAAGAGCACGATCAACTTCAATGACAAGATACCACAAGGGGCACCAAGGACTCGAGTGCGCTTTGAGGATGAATCAGAAGAAGATGCAGAGTTTCGATACCGGGAAATACGTCTTCTAGACAGAACACCGACAACTAAAATGGGCACAAATATCTCACCCGGTCCTCAGATAAAGTATATGGAAAAAAATGCTAAGCCTGAAACTACTGAGAGATCTGCTTCACCATCCAAGCAAGGGGAAAAGGCAAAAAGCCCAGATCAGCAGACCACAACCCTTCCACATCGACGTCAACCATTTCCACCAAATATAGCCAAGAAGGTCTTAATTGATATCCCAAGGGGTGGTCTTCCCACCAGGCGCGTGCCTCAAATACGGGTGTCCACTGTCATGAAGGACATTGCTAACCAACAGTTTTCTCCTCGAAATGTGACTTCTCTTGAAGGAATCACAATGAGCTTCAAGAACACCAATGAATGGGGGGCGCAAAGTCAAAGTGTTAGAGCAAACAAAGAGCATGAAAGTGGCCACCATAGTCTGTCATCTCTGGAAACCCTAGAGAGTGGCACCACAGAAGGTAATCTACAGGGGCAGCCTTTGTTAGTATTATTTAAGCTCTGTATGGTGCTCCTACCATTTGAAAGTATTATTTGTCCAATGTATGTTATTTGGTCACTGATTGGTATAGTTGTTGGGTATTGTATGGAGGCACTTCATATGATAGGTACCAGAAGAAGGAACATTTTGTTTGCTTGGGGTACGTGTGCGGTGCTGCAGCTTGAGAGGAGTGGACCAGAGGATGGGAATGCTAGTGGCTCTGGCTGCAACAGTTACACTGACAAGCAAATGGGTAACAATGTTTTGAACTTTTGACTTTAAGGCTCCATTCTTCACCATCCACTACAGCTTCGAACGTGAGACTCCCATCATTTTATAGACAATCATCTTGTCTATCTCATACACAAATTGGACTTGCAACTATTTAGCATCTGATTAGTTATACAGATTCCTGTCATGTAACTGCATTGTTAATGTTTTGCTCCTGGTGGTGGAACAATCTTTTTTTTCTTGTATACTACAAATTACAACCTGTTCTCACATTCCCTAATAGCTCAGTGTGTTATTAGGTTGATTCCCAAGCGAAAGGTCACTGGTTCGAATCAAGGAGCAGCCATGAAGAAGATTTCCAAAGAAAAGAGAAACAGCATCATCCAGCTCATCTATAGCGGTATCTTGGCCAGGAAAGTTGCCAAACTTTACAGTTGGAAGAATATGAAATTAAGTCCATCCATCCATTCCAAAGCCAAGAGGTGGACGGCCAGGCAAAATAACTGAGTCAATATGTCGGCTCATCACAAGGTCTATCAGTTCTAGTGCGACAAACACGGCAGTGGAGGCGGCTCATGTCTTTGTAATAGGGAGATCACAGGCATCCATACAAGCACAGTGCAAAACGCATTACAAAAGGTGGAAAGGTGGCCCAAAAAAAGGTGAAGAAGCCTTGACTTCAACATCATCATAAGAAGCGTCGGCTTGAGTTTTCAAAAAAGTACGAACAGTGGACAATGAAAGATTAGAAATGGGTTATTTGGAGCGATGAGACAAAAGTCAATAGACTGGGCTCTGATAAGTGCAAATGGGTCTGGAAGAAACAAGGGAAATAGGGACTAACGTATTTAGAAATTGAAGGTAGAGGAAGCCTGATGATATGGGGTTGTTTCACAGCCAAAGGATACTTGACCAGGATTGATGGTAGTATCAATGCTGAGCTACACTCACATAAAGAATTATTAGGAACACCTGTTCTATTTCTCATTAATGCAATTATCTAGTCAACCAATCACATGGCAGTTGCTTCAATGCATTTAGGGGTGTGGTCCTGGTCAAGACAATCTCCTGAACTCCAAACTGAATGCCAAAATGGGAAAGAAAGGTGATTTAAGCAATTTTGAGCGTGGCATGGTTGTTGGTGCCAGACGGGCCGGTCTGAGTTTTTCACAATCTGCTCAGTTACTGGGATTTTCACGCAGAACCATTTCTAGGGTTTAGAAAGAATGGTGTGAAAAGGGAAAAACATCCAGTATGTAGCAGTCCTGTGGGCGAAAATACCTTGTGGATGCTAGAGGTCAGAGGAGAATGGGCCGACTGATTCAAGCTGATAGAAGAGCAACGTTGACTGAAATAACCACTCGTTACAACCGAGGTATGCAGCAAAGCATTTGTGAAGCCACAACATGCACAACCTTGAGGCGGATGGGCTACAACAGCAGAAGACCCCACCGGGTACCACTCATCTCCACTACAAATAGGAAAAAGAGGCTACAATTTGCACGAGCTCACCAAAATTGGACTGTTGAAGACTGGAAAAATGTTGCCTGGTCTGATGAGTCTCGATTTCTGTTGAGACATTCAAATGGTAGAGTCCGAATTTGGTGTAAACAGAATGAGAACATGTATCCATCATGCCTTGTTACCACTGTGCAGGCTGGTGGTGGTGGTGTAATGGTGTGGGGGCTGTTTTCTGGGCACACTTTAGGCCCCTTAGTGCCAATTGGGCACCGTTTAAATGCCACGGGTTACCTGAGCATTGTTTCTGACCATTTCCATCCCTTCATGACCACCATGTACCCATCCTCTAATGGCTACTTCCAGCAGGATAATAATGTCACAAAGCTCGAATCATTTCAAAATGGTTTCTTGAACATGACACTGAGTTCACTGTACTAAAATGGCCCCTCAGTCACCAGATCTCAACATAATAGAGCATCTTTGGGATGTGGTGGAACGAGAGCTTCGTGCCCTGGATGTGCATCCCTCAAATCTCCATCAACTGCAAGATGCTATCCTATCAATATGGGCCAACATTTCTAAAGAATGCTATCAGCACCTTGTTGAATCAATGCCACGTAGAATTAAGGCAGTTCTGAAGGCAAAAGGGGGTCCAACACCGTATTAGTATGGTGTTCCTAATAATTCTTTAGGTGAGTGTATATGTGAGTATCCTACAAGATGAGTTACTTGGTACACTTGAGTACCAGGGGTATGAAAAGGACGACATAGTGTTCCAGTAGGACAACGACTCTGAAGCATACGTCGAGATTGGTGAAGAAATGGTTCAATGACAATTAAGTAGATTGGCCCCACAGTCCCCAGACCTCAACCCAATCAAACACTTATGGGTAGAGTTGAAGAAAAAGCTGTATTTGTACCCAAATGAGTCCACCAGTATGCACCTACATTGGGAACGTGTAGAAGAGACCGGGGAACAGATTTCGGTCAAGACATGCTTGAATCTGATCGAGAGAATGCTCAGAAGGAGTCAGACAATGTTGAAAGCCAAAGGTAGATTTACAAAATATAAAAAAAATTGAAATTTTAGGAGCAAAACATTAACAATGCAGTTACATTACAAGAATCTGCATAACTAATCATCTGCTAAATAGTTGCAAGTCCAATTTTTGTATGAGATAGCCAAGATGATTGTCTATAAAATGATGGTAGTCTCACGTTAGAAGCTATAGTGGGTGGTGAGATATGGAGCCTGCAAGTCAAAAGTTCAAAACATTGTTACCCTTTTGCTCGTCAGTGTATTCAAATAAATCACAGTGGTAGTCTTCACACCGATGCTGCCAGGGCAGTGATAGGAGGGTGCACCCTTTCTTCTCTTAGGGCACACCCTCATGTTGAGACTCCTGCCTGATGGTAGTTCTGGTGGCCTTTGGTGGTATGGGTTTGGTAAGAGTGCGAGGCAGGAGATGCACTGTAGTCAGTAACCAAGCCAGTTGTAGAATATAAACAAGTCTCTCTTAACTAAGGTGCAGAATAGGAGTTGTAGTACATCCAACAGTATCAAAACACAGTTCCAAACAATTCACAGTGCAAATCTTCCCTGATAGCAATGTATAAATATGAGCAATAATGTACTCCATCCCTCTCTCTGCACAATCTAAGGCTTGCAATAATGTTCTTGCCCGTAATTCCCAGGCTGAGGGGTACAGGAGTAAGATAGTGTTGGCCAGGACCGTGTCCAAATGTGAAGGGTGTTTAGCAATGTCCCTCTCACTGCAGTAGTCTATCAGCCTTAGGGCTCGTTCACACGACCGTGCCGTTTTTTTGGGGATCCGCAAAAAACGGATGCCGCCCATGTGCCTTCCGCAATTTGCGGAACAGACCAGGAGGCCCCTTATAGAGATGCCAAGAATAGGACAGGACTCATAATTTTTGTGGGGCCTCGGAACGGAGCAACGGATGCGGACAGCACACAGAGTGCTGTCCGCATCTTTTGCGGACCCATTGAAATGAATGGTTCCGTATACGGACCGTATGTGGAACGCATAAAACGGCCCGTATACAGAGCGCAAAATACGTTCGTGTGAAGCCCTTAAACAGAGAATACCTTACTGACTGACTCCAATGCTTGGCCATGCAGATACGGGACCTTCTAGTTCTTCCTTTTCTCTTCCTGGAGTACTCTAAAGTCGAGATGGCTTTCTTGGTGCAAATATCTCAGAGATAGTGATTCTCTGGGACTCAGGTCTAGTTTCTCCAATGAGTGAACACATGTAGCACCTCTTACTTTCTCAGCTAACACTAGACTCACACTAACTGAACTAGGGATTGGCTTAGCTCCATCACTTAGCCTCCTACAAGGGCAGAGTCAGGATTGTTAACCCTGACTTATCCATATAAAACTATATGGCACAATGCAATACATTAGAATATTACATAGAAACAAAAAAAATAATTATGCAAGTACCCTATTCTGCATTAGTGCGCATGTTATATACCTCATGTCTTATGTTGCCTTTATTGGTGTTACCTAGTCCATTCCCCAGTAGTGGTCATCTTGCCTTCTTGCCGACCTCATGAAAGATATATGTAGACTTTACAACAGGTGGACTACTTAGTCTACGTGGAATAACGGAAACAACATTTCCACCTTTTTTCGCATAGCGTCTTCTGAATTTACAATAATGAAAATGGAATGGGGAGCATCAGATTCCTCTCTCAGCAGCGGAAATCAGTCAAGATCCTCATCTCAGAACCGTGACCTCAATGTGGACCGTCCGTCACAGAATAAAGGTAAGCAATGATGGAGATTGCCTGTGCAAAAGCAAAGTCGCCACCTGGATTTAACTAAGCAAATAGTTCTGAGCCTCCTATTGGATAATTACTGCATGGGCGATTATCTTTCAGCTGGCAACAAGTTATTTAACCCCATCTGGTGCAATGAGTTGCTTCTCATTTCTTAAACAACCATGTCGAAAGACACATCTCGTGGTCGTGGAAAAGATGTTAGTCTGTTTGAGAAGGGTCAAATCATTGGCATGCATCAAGCAGAGAAAACATCTAAGGAAATTGCAGAAATTACTACAATTGGGTTAAGAACTGTCCAACGCATTATTGAAAACTGGAAGGATAGTGGGGCGGGACCCATCGTATTCGAGGAAGAAATGTACCGGAAAAAAATCCTGAATGATCGTGATCGGCGATCACTTAAACGTTTGGTGAAATCAAATCTAAGAAAAACAACAGTAGAACTCAGGGCTATGTTTAATAGTGAAAGTAAGAGCATTTCCACACGCACAATGCAAAGGGAACTCAAGGGATTGGGACTGAACATCTGTGTAGCCGTAAGAAAACCACTAATCTGTGAGGAAAACCAGAAAAAAAAGGCTTCAATTTGCTAGGGAGCATAAAGATTGGACTCTGGAGCAATGGAAGAAGGTCCTGTGGTCTGATGAGTCCAGATTTACCCTGTTCCAGAGTGATGGGCGCATCAGGGTAAGAAGAGAGGCAGATGAAGTGATGCCCCCATCATGCCTACTGTACCAGCCTGTGGGGGCAGTGCTATGATCTGGGGTTGCTGCAGTTGGTCAGGTCTAGGTTCAGCATGTGCTCCAAGAATGAGGTCAGCCGACTACCTGAACATAATGACCAGGTTATTCCATCAATGGATTTCTTCTTCCCTGATGCACGGGCATATTCCAAGATGACAATGCCAGGATTCATCGGGCTCAAATTGTGAAATAGTGGTTCAGGGAGCATGAGACCTCATTGTCACACATGGATTGGCCACCACAGAGTCCAGACGTTAACCCCATTGAGAATCTTTGGGATGTGCAGGAGAAGGCTTTGCGCAGCGGTCAGACTCTACCATCATCAATGCAAGATCTTGGTGAAAAATGAATGCAACACTGGATGGAAATAAATCTTGTGACATTGCAGAAGCTTATCGAAACAATGCCACAGCGAATGCGTGCCGGAATCAAAGCTAAAGGTGGTCCAACAAAATATTAGAGTGTGTGATCTTTTTTTTTTTTGGTGGCGACTTTTTTTTTGGACAGGCAATGTATTTTGTAAGGAATGCTGTTGAGTTTTCTTATTTTACATGTCACTATCCATATTCTTTCTTCAACCGCCTTATGAATACGACTGCGCTTGTGTTTCTTAAGGTCCAGAGATGTCCTTCTACAATAAAGTTAGAAGAAGTCTTCGGTTGAAGAAGAAGCTACATTCTGAAGCCACAAGTGGCAGCTGCCATTCAGATAACATCCCAAAAAGTTGCAAGGATCTAGAAGAAGACCAGCGCTCTTCTGCATCTCTACAGCTTGATGGGTGAGACCATTCATCGAAGGTCTAGAACATCGGCCAGCAGGACCAACCTTATTAAACCAGGCATACTGCTTGGTAAGGTTGATCGTGCTGCTGTTTTATATAATTTGGTTGTGTTGTTCCGGTAAAAAATTAACATGCTGATAATATATTAATATTAAAGGCCCAAAGTTTTATAACTTAAAATATATTCATTTACCTCATATATCATTTGGGGCAAAAAAATAAAACATTTTTCAGTTAGTCTTTTAAAAAAATATACAGCCCTTTTTAAGAAACGGGTTAAAAATCAGTTTGTTGCAGACTATCGCTTCTCAATCGTTTCAGCTGCCGGCTCATGTGAAGCCTTATCTCTGATCTCCTGACCTCACTTATCAGTTTGGTAAGAGGTTATATAATAAATGTGTTTATGAGATCAGGAGATCAGAGGCTTCACATGAGAGTGAGAAGTGATACTCTGCAAACAGACTCTCATAAACTCATTAGAGGTAACCTCTTATCAAACTGATAAGTATAGGCTTAAATGAGGTCAGGAGATCAGAGATAAGGCTTCACATGAGCCAAACGATTAAGATTTTAGACGATACTCTGCAAACAGATTGATTTTTAACTCCTGTTTCTCAAAAGCAGTTGAACATTTTTAAAGAGGACCTTTCACCGATTCTTACCCTATGAACTAACTATACAGATATGTAGAGCAGCGCCCGGGGATCTCTCTGCACTTACTATTATCCCCGGGCGCCGCTCCGTTCTCCCGCTATGCCCTCCGGTATCTCCGCTCACTAAGTTATAGTAGGCGGAGATACCAGTCCCTAAGTTATGGTAGGCGGAGTCTGCCCTAGCGCTGGCCAATCGCAGCGCAGAGCTCACAGCCTGGGAGGTTATTTTCTCCCAGGCTGTGAGCTCTGCAATGCGATTGGCCAGCGCTAGGGCAGACTCCGCCTACCATAACTTAGGGAACGGAGATACCGGAGGACATAGCAGGAGAACGGAGCGGCGCCCGGGGATAATAGTAAGTGCAGTGAGATCCCCGGGCGCCGCTCCACATGTATGTATACTTAGTTCATAGGGTAAGAATCGGTGAAAGGTCCTCTTTAATGAAGACCAATTAAAAAAAAAATTCCCAAAGGAATCCATAGCCTTTAAAGGGATTTTATTATACAGGTTCCCAGCACCTGATGCAAAATCAGCAACCAGACCCCCAATGATTCCTCTCATGTGGCATTGGGTCCAGAGCATGGATATGACTGCATTGTCTGCACGCCCTAATTTTACTCCTACAAGCTCCTAGCACACACCATGAAGATGAAGGACGTTCTCTGCAGAGATCTGCAGTGTGTATTCCATGACCTCACAGAGGAGACATATTTGAGGCTTTAAGAGACTTTAGAAATGAGATTATCTGAAGTTAACTAAATTCTTCTTTAGCGCCAGAGAGGGCTAATAAGCTCAGTATGAAGGGTTTAATCAGCTCCCGCAGAAAACACGTACATTGTGTCAGTGGCAATCTGTGTCATTTTCCGCAGTGGAATATATCCCCATAATATGATTCATGATACTGAGGGATTTGGCTGATCCTCGTACTGTTTCCACACATAAATTCAGCATCACAGATTCATCTCGTGTCTCCTGTTTCCTGTGCAGAGGTGGCCATGGAAAATCGAGTCCTCACAGTGCCGCAGTTTGCAGACTAGCCAACCAGGCTGCAGCAGATGACGGTATTCCCAGTCGTGTAGGCATGAATAGGACGAAGAAGGACGTTATGGGGGACCTAGGGACCCAGGGCCCAGTGAGAACCCATCCAGTAAAGGTGACATTGTGTAGTGAATGTTGAATGTAGGCAACAAATTACTAAAACTACCCACATGTTTCATGTCCGGAGGGATCTGTAACGGATTACTAAAACCACCCACGCGTTTCATGCCCAGTGGGATCTGCCAATCACTGTAACAGGGTTTATGAGTCTTAGTGTGGCTATACACGTTAGAATAACCTCAGGCAAACCTGACAATTTCGGTGAAACTGAGCGACCACCTGATGAGTGGCAGTTGTTTTGGATAGGGAAGGATCAGGCAGTCGGACTTTAATATGCCCGATCTTTTACTTCTCAAGGAAGGTGTTTGGCAGCTAATGTGACCATACAGCTTCCATAGATGTGGTGGTCTCAGCTCGACCAAGAATGCATGTGTTCTCAGTAGGGAGAGGAGAATAAGCTGCTACCAGACACATCTGGTGGTGGCTTATGTTCCGTAAGAACAAAAGAATTGGGCACATTGAAATTCAACCTGCCCAATCCTTCTTTTTCACAACGGTCCAATATGCCCAATCCTTCTTTTTCACAATGGTCCGATATGCCGAATCCTTCTTTTTTCCAATGGTCCAACATGCCCAATCCTTTTTCCCAACCATTTAGGAGAGAGTTGGGAAACCATCCATACACATTAGACAGTTGGCAGCCAACTTTCATTTAATGTGCCTATTGAGAACACATGCATGCCCGGCCAAGCTTGCATGTGTATGAGGGGTCAGGAGGAATATCCAAAGGGTGGTTCTGAAGTGTATAGCCAGCTTAACCTTCCCGATTAGCAGCAAGAGCTTGGTAGCAATAATCAGAATGGAGCCCCCTGCAGAACGGTCTAGTACTTGTTACCCACCCCAAACCCTAGTAGGAGAGAACGGTGGCATCCTTCCCTGGTCAGTTGCTGATAAGCGCTACAGTATGAAGGGGGGGGCGGATTCATAAAGTTGGACTGGGCACGACTATAGGGTTTTCCCTGGGGATGCTGCACGCCTGATCTGGACCGCCCTATTGTACATGCTTGCTCTCCTCTTCCTAACACGCGCATTGCGGAGATATTGGTGACCAGAGGATCAGAGGAGAACAGCTTGCTTACAGTGATGCTGGTGGCACCAAATGGTAGATGTCCATAAAAACGGTGATGACACAGATGCAGATATGGTTGTTTCAACCTTGGAACAAGGTCTTCTTCAGGCACAGGCTATATCAGTATCGGAGGCACCACCGTTCTTATGGACATCTACCCTTGGGTGCCACCAACATCACTGTAAGAAAGCTGTTCTCGTCTGATCCTCGGATCATCCATATTCCTGATCGGGCCTGATCGGTGAAGCTAGGAGAACCCCAACGACCTAAAGCACAGCTGCCACTAGGTGTACCCATACAGGGCCTCCAATCCTCCAGCCAAGCAGTCATTGATGTTGTTTCCCTCTTCCTCTGCACTTCATCTCCTTTTTGCATAAAATGCACATTGGAAATTAGCTATAATTCTCTGTTATCTGCCATTAGGGTGGTTTTTGCTGAGTAAAACGCGGCCATATTTTTAATGGTAGTTTTACCTGATCATGAACATGTCAGCTCTCCTGAAATGTCTGTTTTAGCAAATACATGTTCTCCATAAAGTACGAATTTTTGAGCATATTAAAATGTATGACTAAATTGATCACGAGGGGTGACTTTACCCCTCCAATTTTCAATACAGTGTATCCTTCCTTTACTCTGATCATTACTGACAATGTCAGGCCTTGAGGAGCCACAACCCATCGACCAGGGGAAAGGAAGCACCCAGTTGTCAATTTATGCATACATTTCAAACAGGAATAACAGAGGAACATCAATTCCTCTTTAAAAAAAGGTATGAAAAACCTGAACTTAAGTGTGGTTGAATTTTTGCAATTCAGGTGCCATATTCGCCCATGAGAATGGTGCAGTCATTACTGAAGAAAGGACGAGCCAAGGATTATGTGGTCCGTGTGCCCTCTCCACCACCGCAGGAAGCCAGGTAATTGACTTCACCTAAAAATAATTGAATGAGGTGCCGAATTATGGGAAATTGTTGCCCACTTGCCCAGTCCCCAGTGCTTGCCACTGCTTTGTGGACCCATGTGCTGAGGATCATTGCTGAGGAGAAGATATAGCAATGCAAGGGATTAAAAACATGGCTGCGTTCTTCCAGAAACAACGCCACCCTTGTCCATAGGCTGTGTCTGGTATTGCAGCTCAATCACATTCACCAAACTGGGACTGACCTGCAATACCAGACACAGCCTATGGACAAAAGCGGCACTGTTTCTGGATAAAACATATTTTAGTGCTCTTGTAAATGCAACACTTCATTATCTTCAGGCCTCCAACTTCCAATGTGCGCTCCAGTGGATACAGAAGAGAGCAGATCCCCGGCCTAGCGTCCGGAAGAGTGCTGGCCACACAATCTGACTCCAGCCGCCTGGTGGAACTTGAACGTCCAAAAACGGGGTTCAGTGGGTTGTATTTGACTAAGAAGAACCAAAATGGTTACTCAGGTGAGTGGACACTCACGTTTTTTTCCTCATCCTGGGTCACGCAGCCATATCTAGGCCATATCAATAGAGACCCCTGAAGTGAAGCTCATTAGTGGTCTAATAATTAATGTACAACCAGCACAAGGCATAAAATGACCCCCAGTGTCCTGCCCCATGTTCACCACTGTGACTGGAACATTGTGAGGATCCATATCACCATCCACATCACTGTCTACATCCTATCTGGTTTGAGTAGTGGTAGATATGTATTGACATTGATGTGTATTTCGATCCATACAACATCCCTGTGGTAACACTGCTCGAATTCTATCGTCTTAGAGATCTTTGTTCCCCATGGCCTTAACAACCCAAAACCAGACCAACCAAGCAGCTTCAACCAAACTCCAAACCATCCAAACTCAGACCCTCTTGCTGTCCCTACTCTGAAAGTGGGAGCCTTCGGAAAACTGTCTCTATAGTGCCACCCATCGACCTATCCTGAGGATAGGTCATCAGTATTAAACACTCTGACAACCTCCTTGCAAGATGACCAAGGATAACCCCAAACCAGGTGTCTCCACATGAGTGTATTTTCCTTATGGTTTGGCTTGTATTTTTAGTCACTCAAGGCCTGTGAAAGGGCCACAGGTTGACTTATAGGGTAGCTACTCCCACTAAGTGGCAATTGTTCCTTCTTCCTGAAGAAGAGCTACTTTGCATACCTTTTTTCCCAGACAGCATTGCTTATGAGACTTCCTCCAACAACTTGGTGGTCTCCATAAGGAGAAACATCTCCCCAGAACCAGAGGGATCTCCTGACCTGGTTCAATACAGTCATTTACAACATTCCGGCTGCAAAGTTGCCCCAGGCCTACAAATTTTTGAGGAAACATCTGTTCTTACCCAAGAGGAGCTTAGTGTGGGGGGCAATCAATGCAATCCATTATTCTTGGCCTGTACTAGTGACTGCACAGACCTTCAACACCACAAGGGTTAACCCAATGTTACCCCACTTTCGACATAATTTGCAGATAGAATTTCTGTACAAGACACAAATGTTGGCTCTCCTTGTGGCTATAGTGACTGGATTTGTCAGATGTTACCTGCATGAATCGTTCAGTCCAGTCATCATCATTGATATGAAAGCAGTGTGTACATTGGAATATACCATTATGGGGAATAATAGAGGTGCATTTTAATACAATGGGAACAGCCATACCCATTACAACGAAATGTCCAAATTGCCCAAATTCATTTCCTTTTTTACCACATTTTTAATTGTTGCTCATTCTCGTGTATGCATCAAGTGCAAATGGACGTGATTGAAAGGGGTGTCTACAGATGGACACATCTGTCTGATTACTTTGTCTCCCACTGCTAGGACCCCCACCGATCATGAGAACAGAGGTCTTGTGTCCCCTGTTCGAACGGAGCGGTGGTCGGGCATGAGTACTGCAGGAGTCTGATGGCCATAGACTTTGAATGGAGCTGCAATGCTCAAGCAGGAGCACCACTCCACCCAAATGGAGGGCACAGAACTTTCATTCTTGTAATTGGCATTAGAGATGGCCTTCTGGTTCGCCCGGCGGTCGAACTTTGCGCGTTTGCGATTCGTCAAATGTGTGAACATATGGCGATGTCCGCCGGCGCCATATTCTTTTGCATTGCGCCCAACTTTGACCCATGACACACACATCAGGTGGGACAGGACAGCCAATTGAGACGTTTTAGCACATGGACACACCCCCAACCCTATAACAGAACCCGATCTGGCAGCCATTTTACATTCTGTGTTTTGCCAGTGTAGGGAGAGGTTGCTTTGTGGAGCAGGGATAGGCTGTTAAGGACACCAAACGCTAGCTAATAGGGCCACAAAAGTCCTTTTAAGGACTGGTATAGGTGTGCTATCGATAGGTGTGATATACTGAGGGGTGTGATATACTTATAATATACTTTCTAACATAGAAAGTATAATATAGTGCATTTGTATTGTGCAGCAGTTGTGTGCGGTTCTGCTGCGATACCACAGCTATATAGCGGGACATACGCTATTGGAGTAACTAATTACAACTGGTGTGATATACCTGTTGCCCCCAAAAAACTGATTGAGGCAGGGGTGTGATATACCAATAATATACTTTCTAACATAGAAAGTATATAGTGCATTTGTATTGTGCAGCAGTTGTGTGCGCTATTGGAACAACTATTTGCAACGGGTGTGATATACCTGTTGCCCCCCAAAAAAACTGATTGAGTGGTGCAATATACCTGCTTCCACAAAATACTGATTAAGGGGTTTGATATACCTGCCTTCACCCAAATATTGATTGAGGCCTGCAATACACCTGCTTCCACAAAATACTGATTGAGGGGTGCGATATACCTGCTTCCACCAAATATTGATTAAGGGGTTCTATATATCAGCTTCCACAAAATACAGATTGAGGGGTGCGATATACCTGCTTCTACAAAATACTGATTAAGGTTTTTTTTTAGACCTGCTTCCACAAAATACTGATTAAGGGGTTTGATATACCTGCTTCCACAAAATACAGATTGAAGGGTGCGATATATTTGCTTCTGCAAAATACTGATTGAGGGGTGCGATATACCTGCTTCCACAAAATACTGATTAAGGGGATTGATATACCTGCTTCCACCAAATATTGATTGAGGCCTGCGATACACCTGCTTCCACAAAATACTGATTAAGGGGATTGATATACCTGCTTCCACAAAATACTGATTAAGGGGTTTGATATACCTGCTTCCACAAAATACTGATTGAGGGGTGCGATATACCTGCTTCCACAAAATACTGATTAAAGGGTTTGATATACCTGCTTCCACAAAATACTGATTAAGGGGTGCGATATGCCTGCTTCCACCAAATATTGATTAAGGAGTTCTATATACCTGCTTCCACAAAATACTGATTGAGGTTTAACATGTCATGAAAATTTATAAACAGATTTAAAAAAAAATACTGATTGAGGGGTGCGATATACCTGCTTTCACCAAATACTGATTAAGGGGTTTGATATACCTGCTTCCACCAAATACTGATTGAGGGGTGCGATATACCTGCTTCCACAAAATACTGATTAAGGGGTTCTATATACCTGCTTCCACCAAATACTGATTGAGGCCTGCGAGATACCTGCTTCCACAAAATACTGATTAAGGGGATTGATATACCTGCTTCCACCAAATACTGATTGAGGCCTGTGATACACCTGCTTCCACAAAATACTGATTAAGGGGTTCTATATGCCTGCTTCCACCAAATACTGATTGAGGCCTGCGAGATACTTGCTTCCACAAAATACTGATTAAGGGGATTGATATACCTGCTTCCACAAAATAATGTTTGAGGGGTGCGATATACCTGCTTCCACAAAATATTGATTAAGGGGTTTGATATACCTGCTTCCACAAAATACTGATTAAGGGGATTGATATACCTGCTTCCACCAAATACTGATTGAGGCCTGCGATACACCTGCTTCCAAAAAATACTGATTAAGGGGTTCTATATGCCTGCTTCCACCAAATACTGATTGAGGCCTACGAGATACTTGCTTCCACAAAATACTGATTAAGGGGATTGAAGGCTGTTGCTGCCTACTCTGAGATCTCTAATGTCAGTGGTGGTGAAGGTGACGATGATGACGTGTCGATGGACGTTACATGGGTGCCCACAAGAGAGGAAGAGGAGGGGAGTTCAGAGGGAGATACGGAGTAGCAGATAGGGAGGAGAAGCAGGCAGAACTCGCAGTGCACAGGAGGCAAAAAGCAGACTGCAAATGTATCTGGAGCGAGCCATCCACCATGCACAGTCACATCTTGCGCTCCCAGGACGCCGGCACATGGCTCCGCAGTGTGGGCTTTTTTTAACCTGTCAGCTGCTGACAATAGTGTTGCCATCTGCAGCCTGTCCTGTCAACGCATAAGTCGCAGTAAGCCCAACACTCACCTAGGGACGACCGCCTTAAGAAGGCACCTGGCCTCCGATTACCGAGCCCAGTGGGAGCAACGCCGTCAGAACCCACAAAGTCACACTCCCGGCGCTCCACGTCCTGCCTCTTCTCCTCTCTCCTCCCATTTGTCATCCACTCCACCTTCCACCGTGCCGTAGTCGCGTTTATCTGTCAGAAGTCAGGCTTCCGTGGCCCAAATGTTCGAGCGTAAAAAGTTGATGACGCCGGATAACCCTCTTGCCCAACGGCTGACCGCTGGCTTGTTGGAACTGCTAGCCTGCCAACTACTGCCATATAAATTGGTGGACTCGGAGGCCTTTAGAAAATTTGTGGCCATTGGCACACCACAATGGAAAAACCCCAGAAGGAAATATTTCTCCCAGAAGGGCATCCCAGAGCTATATGACCACGTTTGGCGGCAAGTGAATATATCTCTGGCCAAGATACATCTGACCACAGACACGTGGTCTAGCAAACACGGGCAGGGAAGGTACATAACTTTTACTGCCCACTGGGTGAACCTTCTGACCGACGTCAAGCATGTAACCCGTGGCACCTGTGTGGATTTGGTGTTACCGCCACAGATTACATGCAGGCCTGCCTCTTCTCCTCCTCGGCTGACTCCTCCTTTTCCACTGCTACCGCCTGTTCCGCTGCACCCCCCAAGCTCCCCAGAACCTATTCGACGTGCCAGGTGAGACGTTGCCATGCTGTTCTGTGGCTGTTGTGCCTGGAAGCCAAGAGTCACACCGGTCCTGCACTGCTTTCAGCTCTGCGGTCACAGGCCGATCAGTGGCTAACCCCGCTCAATTTGACAGTTGGTAAAGTGGTGTGCGACAACGGTGCCAATCTGCTGAGCTCGCTGAAACAGGGCAAAATGACACGTGCCGTGCATGGCACACGACCTGAACTTAGTCGTGCAGCGATTTGTTGTCAAATACCCGGGTCCAGGACGTCTTGCGGCAGGCCAGGAAAATCTCTGGCCATTTTAGAAGATCTTAGACGGCCATGGCTTGCCTTGCTGACGTTCAGCTGTGACACCACCTGCCCGTCAGATGTCTGATTTGTGACAGCCCGACGCGCTGGAACTCCACCTTGTTTATGCTTGATAGGCTGCTCCAGCAGCAAAGTGCCGTTAACGACTACCTGTACGAACAGGACATGTTCTAGGAGCTTGGTTTGTTTTCATCCCGCTAGTGGCTGCTCATGCACGACGCATGCAGACTTCTGCGGCCATTTGATGAGATCACCAAACTGGTCAGTCGCAGCCAAGGCACCATCAGTGACATCGCACCTTCTTTCTGGAGCGTGCATTGCGTTGTGTCATTGATCAAGCCGTCGAGGAGCAGGAAGATGAGGAAGTTGCAATGCTGGACGAATTCCCAGGGGGGCTACTCCAAGACAAGTCAGCAAGAGTCTGAAGAGGAGGAGGAGGAGGATGGTGGCTGGGGGAGGAGGAGGAGGAGCAAGAAGAGCAGGCTTTGAGGGGGACTTTAAACTTTTCGGGGATCCCTGGTGTCCGTGGCTGGGGGGAGAAGACCGAGGACGACATTCTCCTGGGCGATGAGCATGAGCCAGGGTGCTCCACCGATTCCAATTTAGTGCAAATGGGAACCTTCATGCTCCAGTGTTTGAAGAGGGACCCCCGTGTAAAAAAACATAAAGGTCAAGGACCAGTACTGGGTGGCAATGTACTTAGACCCCAGGTACAAAAACAAAATGGCGGACATGTTACCAGAATCACAGAGGGCTGGCAGAATGCAGCATTTCCAGGCCTTGCTGCGAGAGATGCTGCATTCTGCTGTTGCGGGCGCTGGCAGAGGAATTTCCACCCACAGCGAAACAGGTGTGGGTAACAATCCTACCGCACCTGCAAGAAGAGGGGCGGTTTGAAGATGTGTTGTTCATTTCGGATATGAGATCATTCTTGCAGCCAACCCATCGAGAGCCGCCCTCCGGATCCAGCCTCAGGGAACGCCTAGACCGACAGGTGTCCGACTACATCGGGTTAACGGCCGATGTGGACGCTCTGAGAAGGAGGAGCCCCTGGACTACTGGATGTTCAGGCTTGACCTGTGGCCAGAACTGGCACAATTTGCCATGGAACTCTTGGCTTGCCCCTTGTCGAGTGTCCTGTCCGAAAGGACGTTCAGCGCAGCAGGGGGGATCGTGACCGATAAGCGCACTCGCCTAGCTCACGACAGTGTGGACTACCTCACATTTCTAAAAATGAATGAGGCATGGATCTTGACAGAATTCAACAGCTGTCACGACCACGTGTAATTGAATTTCCTCATGCCAGCCCAGCCAGCCCACACATATCCGCCACCACCCAGAACAAAGTATGGTACTTGTCTTATGTATGTACAGCAGCATAAAAGGCCTTTTCTGTCAGGTGAATGCCTAATTTTTGGGGCCTTTACTCCAGTGGCCTACAGTAAAATTGTTATCCACTGACCGCCTAATGTACCTCCAGCCACATAATCACTTTTTCTTTTCTGTCAGGTGAATGCCAAATTTTTGGGGCCTGTACTCCACTGGCCTAAAATAAAAAATTTCTAGGCTCCAGCAGGCCACATTTTTGAGAGTTTCCCTTTAAGACGCATAAAAAAGGCCCCTGATTAAAATTAAATGCATAATTTTTGTGGGAATTTTTGCCATTGATCCCCCTCAGGTATGTCACTGTCCATGTTGTGGGACTATTTGTGCACTTCTAGTAAGTATTTGGTGGCTGCAAATATGACCTGAAGGTTTTTCAGGTTCGCCTGCCATTAAAGTCAATGGGGTCCACCGTGAACGCGCGGTACGCAAATATTTGATCGCGAACACGCGTTCGCGAATCGTCCCGGCTGATGTTCGTCCATCACTAATTGGCATGGTTAGGGCATAAACGTCGATTTTGGGACAACTCCTTCAAAGGGTCCCGTTGGTGATAAGATGATCACATGGTGTCTGATTTGTCAGGGAATCCAGCAGCAAGTGCTCCATTGCCCTGCAGCACCACAACAGGGTGAATTTAGTTTTACATGGTGGCCATTGAAATCTGTGTATAGTAGGGACAGATGTGCTTTGTAACTACTCCCTCCTCAAGGTAACATAGGGGGGATCCTAAATTAGGTGTATTCCCTTTATTAACTCTGAATTTCCTACCCCAGATAATCCCTTTAATGGTATCTCACTATGGGCTGCCTTGATTCATTGCTTGACCAACTGGCTGAATTTGGGGCAACTGGTTATTGTTAAATGGTAGTCTATTATTGCTTCATTGGAGTGTAGTGGTCATTTATAAGTTTGATAGTAACTGGGGTGGGCATTTAATGTGCAAGAACCCTAAAAACTGGGCAATTCTATAGAGTTTTTCAAGGCTTTTGTGGTTCTTCAAAGCTCCAGAACCTGTTGGTCTCCATTGGGCTCATCTGTTGACTAGGCCACATTGACTTTTTTTCCATCGTGACATGAATTCACATTCCCTCGCCATCTGATGGTGTTTGTTTTGGTGTAGTGCTGATCTGGGGCAAAATCCATGGCAGATTTTCTGCACCAAAATACATCAGGTTTGGTTGTAACTTGAAGGGGTTGTCCAAGTTTCTGTTTTTTTAATTTGCTCCCCACCCAGTGGTACCTGTGGAGAATTCCATAGTCACCTGCTCCCTGCCGCTCATAGGCTCTCTTGGTCTACTGGTCCTTATCTGTCAACTTCTGCACGGGTAGGGCCATGTGCGCTGCTTCCGCCAATAACTGGCCTCAACGTTGACGTGCCACCAAGTGGCACTAAACCCAGCTGTGATGTTGGGGTCATCGGCTGCAGCCATGCTCGTGACCTGTCTGTGTGGAGGTTGACAGAGGGGGATCGGAAGACTAATCAAGGGAGCCAGGGAGCAATAAAGGAGCAGCAGGGAGCAGGTGAGTATGGTTTTCACCACTGTTACCACTGGCTCAGGGGCAAAAACATTTTAAAAAGAGGCTGGACAACCCCTTTAATATGTTCATGTTATGGGCCATCTGAACAAATTCCTGGCTTTTCAAGGAAATTCAGGAAAGAGTTCAAGAAGGGCTTGGATGTATTTCTGGAGTGTAATAATATTACAAGCTATAGCTACTAGAGAGAGGTCGTTGATCCAGGGAGTTATTCTGATTGGAGTCGGGAAGGAATTTTTTTCCCCCTAAAGTGAGGAAAATAGGCTTCTAACTCACAGTTTTTTTTTTTTGCCTGAACTGGATGGGCAAATGTCTTTTTTCATCCTTATAAATCTATGTTACTATGTTACAATTTCAAAATCAGTGGAAAAACCCAAAAGTCCTTGAGAAAATGTTTTCTTTTTCTTTTTCATCTGTGACACCTCCCATGCTCTTTTCCTAAAATATAGGGCGGTGTGCTTACATATCAGACCGATAAGGTGGGGGTTCTTTACGTAAAACAGTGAGGCCCTGTACTGATTTCCTGGGGGACCGTCATGGGTGCCAACTCAGCATGCTAATTATCAGCACTACTATTGCTACACATAGGAAAGGTCACATTTCACTAGGACTAAAGAACTTGGAGCAATGAGAACAGCAAAGAACCCCGATATACAAGAGTATACATATAAAAAATCTTCTCCGAGAGCCCACATGGGGTGGGTGTGGGGTCCGTTATGGTACCTCACAGTGCATTACCACTTTGTGTTATTATCCACCACTGTCTTTTTACATTGATTTATTCAATTGATAAAATGAACAAAGAAGCATCTGTAGACCACTTCTAATCTGAATAGTCAACGGTTATAAGTTATCTTTGCCCTCTGTACTGGTACTAGCCCCGTCCTGCCATTGATCCTATTACTCCCAGTTTGCATCACTTGTTATTTCTTTTTTTCTTTTTTTTCTTAAGATGCATCGGCTTTTTAAAGCAATGGATGCAAACAACACACATCCACTACCAACGGAGGCCACTTGGTGGCGCTGTTGTATTTCCTATTTTCCTGTGCAAGTCTTTTGGCCAGAACAACTCTTTCTCGCTTTCCTATGAGCGCAGTACTTCATGTCTTGCTGGACCTATAGAACAGTCATTAAATCATTGGACCTTTATATTAATGCAGTAAATTACACCGGTTCTATATTATCCGATGTTAAGGATAATATATCTTGCAGAGGGCTACGAATAGTCATTTCTATAGGGTATGTTCGTCTAAATGGGCAGTCGTGGCCCAGTCGTTGCGTACAAAGTCCTGTTTGGGCCTAGAGATCCGCATGGCCATGGGCCAGCCATAAAGTTAGATGAAGTGCCACAGAGGGGCTTCAGCACCAGTCCTAAAAGTCTGCATACTGGGGATGTAGTGGCTTCTGCTTTAAAGGGGCATTCAGGTTTCTGATTAATGCAGTGTAGTTTCTTAGTGTACTTGCCTTTATATGAGCCCATTGGGCATTCACAGATATTATAGGGTTAATAGGGAACGGCAAATTGGCTTAGCCCCACATTCAGGTGTAGAGGCGGGGAACTGATACCTTTTACATGAACACCTGATCATATGGGACATTTATCTCTGCAGCATACTGTATGTTAAGTATTGTACGGCAGTACGATTATGGCATTGTATGGTAGTATTATATGCAGGACTGTACAGCAGTGTTATTATGGCATTGTATAGTAACATTATTTTAAGTATCGCATGACAGTATTATTATGGCACTGTATGGCAGTATTATTTTAAGTATTGTACAGCAGTATTATTGTGACACTATATGGCAGCATTAAATATTATATGTCACTATGATAATGACACTGTATGGCAGCATTATGTATTATATGTCACTATGATAATGACACTGTATCACAGTATTATTTTAGGTATTACATTGCGGTATTATTTTACGGCAGTATTATTATAGCAGTATTACTTTAAGTATTGTACAACAGTATTATTATGGCACTGTATGGGAGTATTATTTTAAATATCGTACAGCATTGTTATTATGGCACTGTATGGTAATATTATTTATTTTAATTACTTGTACAACGCCAACATAATTAACAGCACTTTACAGACATTATCATCGATTGCTGTGCCCAGTTGGCGCTCAAAATCTAAGTATGCCCTTTGGCATGAGTGATGATACTGGAGTACGGGGATAAGACCCAGCAAACACGAGGAGAACATATTTTGAGTATTCTACAGAAGTGTTGGACGTACTATTATTATGGCATTGTATGGCAGTATTATTTTAGCTATTGCATGGCAGTGTTAATTATGGCACTGTATGGCAGTATTATTTTAAATAGTGTACAGCAGTATTTTTGTGGCTATTTTAAGTACTTTATGGCAGTATTATTATGACATTGTATTATTTGGAAACCTTACAGCATTATTGTTAGGTTACACCATTATTACGGTATTATTTGCATTGCATTGTTATGCGGGCAATGCACGGTGGTATTATTTAGGTGCGACACTAATATGTGGGACTGTATAGTACTGTTCCATTGGCACTAGGAGAAGCAGTATATATGGACACTATAGGCGGTATCATTATATAAGGGCAATGGCAGGAATTATTATATTGGCACTATAAATCCAAAAAACATAAAGATATAGCCAGACGGACAGGGAAGCCTCAATGGCTTCCTCTTCTTTGCCCGAGCACAACTTCACCAGCATTTGGTCGTCGTCGTGTTGCCTTAGAATAAAACAATGGAGGTTTAGAGGTTCAATTGTTTTTCAGACTCCATAGTCTTTATATGAGACTCCATTATATATGGGTCCGTAATAGCAAAGAGCGGGGATGGGAATAAAAAAAGGTAACAATTATTCTTTTCAGTGCAAATACATAATAAATGTCTTTATTAATCTCTGCATAGAAAAATGGTTGAAAAAAAAAAGTGTGGCGTAGTTTTTGCTTTTGTCTTCTTATGGATCAACATAGCTGACGGTTGGGTATATTGTGGTGTGTGATGAGATAATGGTGAACTGAAGAATATCTGTCATATGAGGATAAACTCCTGTGGGCTCTTACAACTCTGGAAGTTAAAGACAAGGGGGTTTTGTATACCGCACTAGGGTCCAGCTGAAAATGACTTTTGGGTAGAGCACCGCACTAGCGTCCAGCTAAAAAGGATATTTGCGTGGATCAATGGGGTCTATCTCAAAAAGGACATTTGGGTGGAGGATTGCACTTGGCTTCCAGCTAAAATAGGACATTTGGGTGGAGCATTCACTGGGGTCCTGCTGAAAAGGACATTTGGGTGGAACATTGCAATGGGTTCCAGCTGAAAGGGACATTTGAACTGAACACTACACTGGGGTCCAGGTGAAAAGGACGTTTAGATGGAGCATTGCACTGGGGTCCGTCCAGGTGAAAGGATATTTGAATGGAGCATTGCAGTGGACTCCAGCTAAAAATGACATTTTGGTGGAGCATTTTACTGGGGCCATGCTTGAAGAAGAAATTTGGGTGGAGCATTCAGTGGGGCCCTGCTTAAACAAGACATTTGGGTGGAGCATTTCACTGGGATCCAGCTGAAAAAGGACATTTCGGTGGAGCATTCACTCGGCCCCTACTAAAAAGGACATTTGCTTGAATCATTGTACTGGTGTCCAGCTGAAAAGGACATTTGAGCATAGCCTTCACTGGTGTCCAGTCGAAAAAGGACATTTGGGTGGAGCATTGCACTTGGGTCGAGCTGAAAGAAAGACATTTGGGTGGAGCATTCACTGGGGCCCTACTAAAAAGGACATTTGCTTGGATCATTGTACTGGTGTCCAGCTGAAAAGGACATTTGAGCATAGCCTTCACTGGTGTCCATTTGAAAAAGGACATTTGAGTGGAGTTTTGCACTGGGCTCCAGCTGAAAATGACATTTTGGTGGAGCATTTTACTGGGGCCAGGCATGAAAAAGACATTTGCGTTTAGCATTCAGTGGGGTCCTGCTTAAACTAGACATTTTGGTTGAGCATTGCACTGGGTTCCAGCTGAAGAAGACATTTGAGTGGAGCATTGCACTGGGATCCAGCTGAACAGCGTATATTTGGAGTGGAACATTGCACTGGGGTCCAGCTGAAAAGGACCTTTAAATGGAGCATTGCACTGGGGTCCAGCTGAAAAGGACCTTTAAATGGAGCATTGCACTGGGGTCCAGCTGAAAAGGACCTTTAAATGGAGCATTGCACTGGGGTCCAGCTGAAAAGGACCTTTAAATGGAGCATTGCACTAGAATACAGCTGAAAAAGACATTTGGGTGGAGAATTGCACTGGGGTCCACCTTAAAATAAAATTTGGGTGGACATTGCATGGCAATCCAGCTGATAAAAGGCATTTGAGTGGAGAATTGCAATGGGTCCAGCTGAGAAGGACATTCATGTAGAGCATTGCACTGGGGTCCTGCTGAAAAGGACATTTGGGTGGAGCATAATGATTATAAAGTCCAGCACCACAGCAAATCATAAAATTGCAGTCTCCATTGATTGAAGAGCACACGGCAGTAAAAACGCAACGCTTTTCTGGCTACCCCTTTTTCAAAGCCTACTAGTGTAGCCCGAAATGCGTAATATGTTTTTAATGCTGTGTGCTCTTCAGTCAATAAAGATTCTGCTTTTATCATTTACTGCGTTGCTGGACTTTATAATGGTTTGCTGTAGAGTTTCAACTCCCTGGGACACGTATGCTCGAAGGTGAGCTGGTGGAGGGTGAAAACCAGTTTAGGTACTGGTGGAGCATAACCTCTCAGGTCTCAGCCACTTCATATTAAGCCTTCTAAATTCCAGTTCCAGGGGGTGTACACTGTACGTTGGACAATTTTAAAGTATCTAACTATATCACACAACCCAGAAAAATCGAAATAAAGTTTTTGTCAGAAAAGTCACTCATCTTGTGAGAGGTTCTGTATAGTCCATCCATTTCATTCCATGTCTACTTCATGAGACACTAGTTACACCAGGGGACCATTACTGGTGAGGCTACTCTTCTGTGGTCCAATATGACTAAAAACTGAGATTGCTTCCAAAAATACCCTGGAATGTTAATATATTCCAAATGCCGAGCGTTGGAGCCTCGACTCCGAACCAGCAGGGAGCAAGATTATGTTAAGATGCCCGGCCAAGTTTTACTAGAGAATGGTGTCTATGAAGGAACATACAAAGTTGGGAGCCTTGATGCTCCACGATAGAGTGAAAACCCAAGTCAAGTCTGGTGAAATCATTAGGATCAGGCCTCATGCACACGACCGTTGTTTTGATCCGCATCCGAGCCGCAGTTTTGGCGGCTCGGATGCGGACCCATTCACTTCAATGGGGCCGCAAAAGATGCGGACAGCCCTCCGTGGGCTGTCCGCATCCGTTGCTCCTTTCCGTGGTCCGCAAAAAAAAATATAACCTGTCCTATTCTTGTCCGCGTTTTGCGGACAAGAATAGGCAGTTATATTAATGGCTGTCCGTGCTGTTCCGCAAATTGCGGAACGCACACGGACGCCATCCGTGTTTTGCGGATCCGCGGTTTGCGGACCGCAAAACACGCAACGGTCGTGTGCATGAGGCCTCACAGGAATGTTTTTTGCATTCCGTACACGGGCTGTTTTTTGCGTTCCGTATATGGAACCATTCATTTCAATGGTACTTGTACTCCGTATGCATTCCGTTTCCGTATTTCCGTTTTTCCATTCCGTTGAAAGATAGAGCATGTCCTATTACTGCCCGCAAATCACGTTCCGTGGCTCCATTCAAGTCAATGGGTCTGCAAAAAAAAACAGAACACATACGGAATGTACTCCGTATGTCTTCCGTATTCGTTACGTTTTTGCAGAACCATCTATTAAAAATGTTATGCCCAGCCCAATTTTTTCTATGTAATTACTGTATATGCCATACGGAAAAACAGAACGGAACCAGAAACACTACTGAAAAAAAAACAAAAACGTAAAAACGGATCCGGGAGAAACGGCCCGCAAAACACTGAAAAAGTCATATGGTCGAGTGAACAACCCCTAAGGCTACATGCACACGACCGTATGTGTTTTGCGGTCCGCAAATTGCGGATTTGCAAAAAAAAACGGATTGTTTGCAGATCCATTGTAACAATGCCTAAAACGGACAAGAATAGGACATGTTCTTTTTTTTTTTGCAGGGCTACGGAACGGACATACTGATGCGGACAGCACACTGTCTGCTGTCCGCATTTTTTGCGGACCCATTAAAATGAATGGGCCTGCATCCTATCCGCAAAAAAAACGGAACTGACACAGGAACAAACAACGTTCGAGTGCATGTAGCCTAATGCAGAGATCAGCGGTTCTGCTGCCGCTTTTCTCCCACCAAGGAAACTCCACTACAAAGTCTACAAAAGCAGATCTTCCAAAAAGTGTTATATATGTTATGTATAGAGCATATGGGATAGATTCTTAAAGGGGTTGCTCACTTTAGACCCTTTTTGTTAGAATGGTCCTCCAGTTTATCTCGGGAGGTCCCAGTTGTGGAACCTTCAAGTCTGATCACTTCTGGGAGCTCCAGAGATAAACTGTGACCTGTAGAGGAACATAACAGAGTGTTCAATGTCTCTGCAGCTCCATCACAAGGAAAAGTGATGCATTACACGGCTTCCAAGTGAAAGTAATGGGCTGTCCATGTAATGTTCATATGCTGGGTCCTCCAGAGAAATAGAGACCCTCTTTGTTTCTACTTCTCACTATAGATAAGGGCCCCAAACCCCATAATAGGGTGTGAAAATGAGTTTTGTAAACCAGACGACCCCTTAATGTTAATTTGGGAAAAACTACAAGCCATGATATATTGGTTGTGTAATGGATCCTTCATCCATATAGGCCGCTGTGGATATGGGATATCCATGCAAAGCTGAACATAACTGTATGGCCAACAGCTATCCCTCCATTCACAGGCTCAGCTAAGTATGCGTGTGTATGTCTACAAATATATCACCAGGGATGTTGAGGCTCTGTTTTCTGGGGCAGCTTACTGAACACAAATTGATACAGTTTCCATAGAACTTATTGATAATTCTGTCTTCAGTGAGCTCCCTCTAGTGGTGGCTGCAGGCAGCTAGAACTATTTAATTTCACGCTATTTGGAACCCTGAGAATTAAGAGCACAGAATTTTGAGCCATGGACTATCACTTTAAGCTTCTCTGAAAATCCTAATCCCCCTGGTGTCTTCTCGCATAGACGGAACTTATCCTAGTGACGTCAGCTGAGAGCCATTGTCTGTGAGTCATGAAGTGACTCATGGGAACATTTATCACCAGTGACTGCGCCGTACAGGAACCCTTAACTGCTCTTCATATTAGGGTTTGGAAAGACATACAGACCTGTGAAGCTCCTGCAAATAGCAAAGGTTACATCATGATTGTGTCACACCGTCCAATGTGCATTGAAAGGGACGCCTCACCTAATACAATCTGTTGTTGGATGAAATCTATTGCTCCCTGTTGTCCGCCATTTCAGGCTGACTAAGATGTTCTTCAGCCGGATGGCAGGAAGTTAAAGGGGTTGTCCCATCTGGGACATTTATGGCATATATCGCTAAGATATGCCATACATTTCAGATACTGTAGGTGCATGTCCCACCTCTGGGACCCACTCCTATCTCTAGAACAGGGCCCTGAAGTGAAGGGAGAGCAAGCCGTGCATGCGCGACCATTCTCCATCCAACACTTTGGGACCGAAAATAGCCAAAATGATGGAAACCTTTTTGTGATGGATCTGCGTCATTTCTACCATTGTAAATGAATGCCATGACGCTAGTGTGAACATAGCCATAGGCAGAGTGTCCATAGCAACCAGGCTGCCTCAAATGGCTCACAACTCAGCACTGTGCAACGCATGGCATCTTTATTCCCCATGAATGGGGGAATGTCTGGTTTGGAAGACCCATTTTTTCAATTACTCTGTTCCGAGATAAAATCCCACATTCAGGACACTTCGCTGTGGCCACAAAGGTCTCTCTTGCTCTGGAGGCCTCAACACCTCCACAGATTTCACAGACAACCCATTGATTTCAGTTGGGGACTGTGCAATACTTCATGTCTCCTGTGGTGGTGCTGTAGGGATTCCTTCACAGATCACGACTGATCGCCAGGGATCGCAGCAGCCGGACAACTCTGTGATCATCTTATTGTTGAGGCTAGGAGGTCCTATTACATATTTTGCCTTGGGACCCAGCAGCTCTAAGTTACTCCTCTGTTCTCATGTCATGTAGCCATTGCTTCTCTGTAATGCTGCCCTTAGAGTACTTTCACACTTACGGGCAGGCAGTTCCGGCGACGGAGATCGGCAATCCTGACGCAAACTAATGTCATTTGTCAGACGGATCCAGATGCGGATCCGTCGGACAAACGCATTAAAATACCGGATTCGTCTCTCCGGAAAATTTGACTCCAGTATTTATTTATTTTTTTGCATTTTTAAAGGTCTGTGCATGCGCAGACTGGAAAACCGGATCCGTTTTGCCGGATTCGGCACTAATACATTTCAATGGAAATTAATGGCTTTCCGGCATTCCGGCAAGTGTTCAGGATTTTTGGCCGGAGAGAAAACTGATGCATCCTGAACGGAATGCTCTCCATTCAGAATGCATTAGGATAAAACTGATCAGTTATTTTCCGGTATTGAGCTCCTGTGACGGAACTCTATGCCGAAAAAGAAAAACGCTAGTGTGAAAGTGCCCTTAGTTCTGCATTCAGAGCTGGTTATAATGGCGAGAGAGACAAAATGCAGAGAGAGCCACTTTCCGGGAACTGTGCATTTCCATATCTAATGGCTGGACAGCTGCCAGCAGGCTTTTAGAAGGCTTCATGGGAAAAGGATCCTGTACATCTCTTCCATGCGCTATGATCACTGCCGTAGTCGGCTGAGCTGGTCTAGAATTGGAATGCAGATGAGCACAGACTTCGGAAATTAAGAATCACCTCTGTCAGGAGACCAAATCACAGCTTGGCTCAAATACCTTCATTTCCTCACACATCGTCCAGGATCCACACCGAGAAACGCATCACATCAAGGGCATGTAGAATACATTAGATGGTCTCCTGTGAAGACACGTTCCATAATAATGTCCACCCAAAGAGATCTTAAAATTCTGACCTCAATGACAGGTCTGCCTGGTTCCCCGTTCCTGGCAGTTGCATATGACACAACTAGCCATTCCACCACCAAATTCGTATCATCCGTGGGAGTCCCATTGGTTGAAAATATGTTTATAGTGGAAAGTCCATTCAAATTAATTTTTAATGACCCCAGACTACAATAGAACTTGGGTTTTGCACCCTTTCCCCATGTGGGGAAAAGAAAGGTCTCCCTTCTGGACACCACAAAATGACCCATAGAAAGGTATAAAATAACACCCGGTATTCTCATAAGTATTATAACATTATGATGCAAGCAAATTATATATACAGTAACATTCTCTTACAGGGGTTGTGACAAAATTTTAACTTGTCCCCTAGAGACAGAGTAAGGGATAAACGACTGATCCTTGGGGGTCTGGCCACCGAGAGTGCTGCACTTGGCTTTTCTTAGGTTGCACTATAGAGATACACAGTTGAGTCACATTGTTATGACCAGCAGCATATCCAGAGTAACCACCGTGTGCAGCACGGACAGCAGTTAGACGGGCTGGAAGTGACTCAATAAGGTCCTGGAAGGCTTCATCCATGAACACAATGATTGAAGTGATCTCACAGGTGCTCAATTGGGTTCAAGTCTAGGGAATTAGGGGGCCAGGCTAGTACTTGAAAGTCTTGGTTATGCTCTTCCAACCAATGTGGGACATTTCTAGCCGTGTGACATGTTGCATTGTCTTGCTGGACAATCCCATCTGCCCCTCTGTCAGCGTGTATGGGTGTACGTGATCTGCAAGAATGGATTCATACCCAAATCGGTTGGGAGCAATGGTTGCAGGGTATTTGTTCCCTGATGTTTTTCGCTTGATACACCAACGTCCATTCGTCTGATGAGCGTGACTCATCAGAGAAGACAACCCTCTGCCAGCAATTCCGATACTGCTGCAAAAGCTGAAGACTTTTCTGCCTTTGCAACTTGGTTACCAGAGGTGCAGAGACCATCCGTTTACTCCAGAGCCCTATATGCAGTAGGATTCGCTGAACTGATATATTAAACACATGTCTGGTGGTCCCCTTGTTCATTTTGGAAGTGAGCTGCTCCCCTGTAGTATGGTCCACCATCGCACACCTTCATTGCTGACGTTCACCTCTCACATCAATGGCACGTGGTGCTCAGCAGTTTCCATGTCACTTATTGACAATGGTGCCATTTGTCCACTCATCATACACTTTCTGCTAATCGTGTCCCAGGTTTATAGGAATGCCAAGTGGTGTGGTGCGGCCTTAACAGTCTCTGTGTGTCACGGTGCTCCTACCTGGATACCAGTGCTTGGCTCCGAAGCAATAAAAAGGATGAGTAATGGTGGAGATGGAGAATAAGTTGAGTCCAGACTTTTATAAAGTTCAACAGCTTTACTTGCATCAAATTGTATCCAGACAATATTCAGACTTTCTCTTGGTTCCAGCAGGCTTTGGCATAAACTGGTAGGCACACTTGAGTACTATGTTTTCTCTCTCTCTGCTGTGCTAAACTTGGCTGTATTCTGGCAGCTGGACTTTAGGACTGTTCTCTGTCTCTGATTGGGCTGTCTTTGGCTGTTGACCCCCTCGTGGCAATCTGTAGGTAAATCTGCAAGGAGTCATGGTGCTCTAGGAGCTGCTTTCCTCTGGAGAGACTCCTGCTGCCTCCCCTAGATGCTACATCATGGCATGTCTTTTCAGCTCCACTGTCTAGACTAGACTGGAATAAACTAGAACTGCAACCCTTCCCTTTGGTAGGAAACAGGACTGGCCCACTTCTGCCCAAAAGGGGGAGAATGGAATGGTAAGTTCCATTCTATCCAAGGATCTCTCTCTCTCTCTCTGCCAGATACACACCGCCATCTGCTGGGCAACCAGGAACATTACATGAACATAACAGTTTCAGAGCAATATTAGTAATGCACAATGTAATAGGACCTGCAATAAATGCAAGAATGACATTATTGTTAGCAATAGCAGGGTGAAGAAATGGTAATACCACTCTGGGGCATTACATTTCACCACAACAGCACGAGAACAGTTCACACTGCGCAGGTTCAGAAATCCTGCCACCCTCGGCCTGAAAGGCAATAATCACCCCTTTTTGCAGCTCTGATCAAACGCCCCTTATACCCATGACAGCAACAAGGGATATATGTGCAGACAGCCTATCACACCCCTTATGTACTCACCGAGCCAGCTCACCGCACTTTATATACCCACCGAGCCAGCTCACCACACCTTATATACCCACCGAGCCAGCTCACCACACCTTATATACCCACCGAGCCAGCTCACCACACCTTATATACCCACCGAGCCAGTTCACCACACCTTATATACCCACCGAGCCAGCTCACCACACCTTATATACCCACCGAGCCAGCTCACCACACCTTATATACCCACCGAGCCAGCTCACCACACCTTATATACCCACCGAGCCAGCTCACCACACCTTATATACCCACCGAGCCAGCTCACCACAAGTGATCTCCTTCATGAGCTACATACTGCCAGCGTCAAAAGTAGGAGGTGGTCAGAACAACGTGACTCGACTGTGTATATGGAGCAACGACCGCCATATGACAGTGGTTGCCTTTTCTGACATTTTTACTCGCCTCCACTTGCTTTCAGCCCAGTAAACGCTCCCCACACTCACCAAGCGACGTCAAAAAAGATGTCCGCTGGCAATCAGGGGGTGATTCATCAGTCCTTGTAAAAGGGACCCCGAGTACCTGCGGCACTTGCCCCCGAATTTTTATATTTTTATATTTTTTCACCACTGTGTCTAGCAAAGTGCTGGGAGTGGTTTAGTTGGGGTAAATCATCATCTGATAATAATAAATCAAAATTGAATTAATAATGACAAAAATGTATGATAATCTAGTAGAGAACCATTCTTAATCAATGCATCAATAGGGGGATGCAGAGAACGCTGGAAGTGATACATCAGAAAAGGTTACGTAATAACAGAGAGATGAGGATTTTACTGTGACCTTTTCCTCCTAATTAATCTTTGGATGTAAATGTAATTAATGACGTTGATGAATGGTTTACTTTTTACATTTTTTTCACTGAAATAATCACAACTGCTTGAAAGCGGCAAGTTGGGCCTGTAGGGAATTGCAACATGATCATAGTAATAAAAACCTTTTATTCATATATTTTCAAGAGGAATAACAGAGGTTCAACAGAACACAGTGCTCCAGAATGGCTATTTTATAGTGGTGCATCTATACTAAAACAGACATGTTAGGAGAGGGGAAATACAAAATGGCCTATAATGCTGATAGATACATATAGAACTGAAAAACACTCGGGAAATTATCATCAGACCTGACGTAGGAGTATCCTAAAGGAAAAAAGAGATTATTGCTGGCCTACTTACAATAAAACGCGGCTTGATACCAGAAACTCCAAGAATATGAAATTTTTTTCATGCTTCCCAAGATACCAAAAACCTGGAAATCTAGGTAGATCGATAATCTCTTATGTGTGCATGCCCACCAAGAAAATTTCCGGATGGGTGTAAGGTGTCCTCAAACTCCTGGTGAGAGATACGGCCGCATGTCTTCAGGATACGACTTAATAAATAAACTGTCTGCAATCTGTCCCCTACCAGAGGGAACCATCCTGGCCACCATGGATGTGGAATCTTTATATTCCAATATTCTACACCAGGATGGATTTAACAGTCAGGCAGGTTTTTATGAAAAATATAGAAATTGGCACCAAATCTGTGATGTCCTAATGGGGGTGTCCGTGTCGGTGAAACTGGTCAAAAGTAGTGTTGAGCGATGTGAGCCTCAGATCACAGATCCGAAGTCGCTTCGGTCAAAACTTTGTTTGAATGCTGTACGGAGATTTGGCAGTACAAGGCGCGGCTTTCTCTCTCTATCTGAACTCCAGTCTAGGTTAGGGGTGGGCCCTGCCCACCCCTAACCTCCTACAAGGGCTGAGCCAGGATTGTTAACTTCGGCTGTGCCATCCATAGACCACAACATCACAGACATGAAATTCTTGATATTAAAAGAGAATTTCAAATCTAAGAAGGACAAGATAGTCTGGGACTAAAACCTCATGATTACCTTTGACACACACAGGAGTGCATGTATCACATGGATTTATGACCTTATACATCTCTTAAGGAATTTGCCTACATTGACGGGATGGGGTCCATGAAGAGGCATTTTAATTTCATGCAATTTATGGAAAAAGTTAAAGGGGTTGTCCACAATTCAGAAAAAAAAAACTCCTGTTTTTTTTTTTCGAATTAATGGTCAGGATATAAAACTTTCATACTCCTTATCTGTAACTGCTAGAACAATTTGCTGTTACAACTGTGTGTTTACTACTCCACTCATATTGATCTGCTTTACATCACTTGTCTTATCTACCTCACTATTCCTATGTACTGTTGTGTATCTTAGGCAGGGTGCTGAATCACCTTAACCACTTCCAGACTGGGCTATTTACCCCCTTCCTGACCAGGCCTAATTTTGCAAATCTGACATGTGTCACTTTATGTGGTAATAACTTTGGAACGCTTTTACTTATCCAAGCCATTCTGAGATTGTTTTCTCGTGACACATTGTACTTCATGGTAATGGTAACTTTGAGTCAATATATTTTACCTTTATTTATAAAAAAAAATCAAAAAGTTAACGAAAATGTGAAAAATTTCACTGTTTTCTAAATTTGAATCTCTCTGCTTTTAAGGCCTCTTGCACACGAACGTGTGCTGCCCATGCTGCGGACCGCAAATTGCCCAGCTGCATGCGGATCGTGACCCTATTCACTTGAATGGGGTCCGCGATCCGTCCGTTCCGCAAAAAGATAGAATTTGTCCTATCTTTTTTCCAAACGGAACCCCGCGAAAGCACTCCGTAGTGCTTCCGTTCCGTAGTTCCGTTCCTCATCTCCAGATTTGCAGACCCATTCAAGTGAATGGGTCCGCATCTGTGATGCGGAATGCATGCGGCCGGTGCCCCATGTATTGTGAAAGAGGCCTATGACAGATAGTGATGCCTCATAAAATATTCATTAATTAAGATTAACCATATGACTACTTTATGTTGGCATCATTTTGGTATCGTAATTGTATTCTTTTAGGACGTTAGAAGGTTTAGAATTTTAGAAGCAATTTTTGAAATTTTTTGGAAAATTTCCAAAGTCAACTTTTCTAAGGACCTGTTCAGTTCTGAAGTCACTTTGTGGGGCTTACATAATAGAACCAACCCATAAATTACCCCATTTTAGAAATGACACCCCTTAAACTATTCAAAACTGGTTTTAGAAATGTTGTTAACTCTTTAGGTAGTCCATAGGAATTAAAGCAAAATAGAGGTGAAATTTCAAAATTTCACTTTTTTTGCAGATTTTCCATTTTAATAGTTTATTTCCTGGAACACATCAAGGGTTAACAACAAAAGAAACCTCAATATTTATTACCCTGATTCTGCAGTTTGCAGAAACACCCCATATGTGGTCATATACCACTGTTTGGGCACACGACAGGGCACAGAATGCAAGGAGCGCCATATGGTTTTTGGAGGGCAGATTTTGCTGGAATGGTCTTTGGGCACCATGTTGCATTTGAAGAGACCCTGAGGTTCCCCCACAGTCCAAACCCCCAAAAGTGACCACATTTTGTAAACTACACCACCCTAGGAATTTTTAAGGGGTGTAGCGAGCACTTCACTCAACAGGTGTTTCATAGAATTTTTAATACTTGGGTGTGAAAATTAAAAATTCAATTTTTTTATTTTACAAGAAAATGGTGCTTTAGGCCCAAACTTTCTTTTTCACAAAAGATAACAGGAGAATATCTCCCCAAAATTTTCTACCCACTTTCTCCTGAATACAGTAACACCCCAACTGTGGTCGTAAACTGTTATTTGGGGATACGCCAGGGCTCAGAAGGGAGGGAGCAGCATCTGGATTTTCTAACATGGAATTTTCTGTCAGGGTTTTTAAGAGCGATTTTTTGTTGAATGAGCTGCATGAGGGCTTTTTGTGCGGGACAAGCTGTAGTTTTTATTGGCACCATTTTGGGGTATATTTGGCTTTCTGATTGCTTTTTATCTCATTTTTTGGGAGGTGAAGTCACAAAAAAACTGGTGTCAATTTTCTATTTTTTTTCTATACCGTGTATTTGATGGGGTAGATCATGTGATATTTTTATCGATCCTGTCATTACGGACGCAACGATACCAAATATTTCTAGTTTTTTTATTTTTATGTTTTACACAATAAAAACATTTTTAGAAAAAAATCATGTTTTTGTGTTGGCATTTTCTTAGAGCCATATTTTTTTCATTTTTATGGCTATAGTCTCGTGTGAGGGCTTGTTTTTTGTGTGAGGAGGTGACGTTATTATTATTATTGCTACCATTTTGGGGTACATACGACTTTTTGATTGATTGATATTATGTTTTTTTGTGAGGTGAGGTGACAAAAAAAAAGCTGTTTTGGCATAATTTTTATTTGTGTTTTTTACACTGTTCAGTTGATGGGGTAGATCATGTGATATTTTTGTAGAGACAATTGTTACGGACGCGGCAATACCAAATATGTATTTTTGTTATTTTTTTTACGTTTTACACAATAAGAGCATTTTTAGAAACAAATCATGTTTTTGTGTTGCAATTTTCTTAGAGCCATATTTTATTTTTATTTTTCTGGCTATGGTCTTGTGTGGGGGCTCATTTTTTGCGGGATGAGGTGACATTTTTATTGCTACCATTTTGATGGTACATACGACTTTTTGATTTTGTAAAAAAATAAAAAATAAACATTAAGCCAAAACTGATTTTTTAGTTAGCTCACCTCCCAAAAAACATAATGTTAATCACATTATGTTTTTTGGGAGGTGAGCTAACTAAAAAATCAGTTTTGGCTTAATGTTTATTTTTTATTTTTTTACGGTGTTCATCTGATGGGGTAGATAATATGATATTATTATAGAGTTGGTCGTTGCGGACGCGGTGATACCAAATATGTCTATTTTATTTATTTTTTTCTATTTTTAACATTTTTGTAATAACGGATTTGGGGGGAATTTTTTTTTTTCAAAACACTTTATTTTTTATTTTTTTATTTTATATTTTACACTTTGTGTCCCCCATAAGGTCATACAAGACCTCTGGGGGACATTTAACTTCATTTATTTATTTTTTTAAACTATTGATTTCTCCTGTAACTGGGGCTGACATAGTAGCCCCAGTTACAGGGGAAATACACCCCCCAGAGAGGCTGCACAGCGGTATACAGCGCTGTACAGCCTCAGTGCTGGGCTGATCGTGGTCTATGGAAAACCCGTCAGCTCCTGCATTTCCCCGGCCATGGCGGTCACATGATCACCGGGCCGGGACAGGAAGCGGCATAGCGCTCGTTGAGCGCTGTGTATACAGCGATCTAGAAGGCAGGGACATACAGGAACGGTCCCTGCCTTCTCTCTGGGGTGTCCTGCTGTCACTGACAGTGGGCCCCCATCTCGGCAGCTGGACGATTAGCGTCCAGATTCCAATATCTGAAAGGACGTTCCAGAACGTCCATTCAGAGATAAACCGACCGCCCAAGAACGCCCAATGGGCGGTCAGGAAGTGGTTATAGAGACCAGTCCTGTGTGGAGACTTACTGGAAGTACTCCATGGTATGGAGACTTATTGACAATGCTCCATGGGAAAAGAATATGCAAAGAGGTATCTTCAAAGAAAGAGAACCATAGGTGGCACTGGCAAGATGGTCCTCTTTCCTGGGAGATACCTCTTTGCATATACTGTTGTGTATAAATATGTGAATCTTCAGATACTGTGTTATAACATGCCTGATTAAGAAACCAGAGTAGTCTCGAAAGCTAGCAATGTTGTCATCTTTTTAGCCATTATCCACTGGAGGAATCTCATTTTTGCTTCCTCTATAGACCCATAGTTTTACAGATCGATACAGTGTGGGCCTAAAGACTTAGATACATACAGTATTGATCTATAGACTTACAGATACATATGGTGTGGACCTACAGTATAGACTTAGATACATTCAGTATTGATCTATAGACTTACAGATAGACATACTGTAGTATGGACCCATAGACTGACAAACATAAACAGACTTAGAAATAATATGGAACCATACTTGCAAATAGATACAGTATGGACATATAGACTTACATATAGATAGAGTGTGGGCCCATAGACGTAGATACATACAGTATAGACCTATAGACCTATACACAGTTTGGACCCATAGACTGACAAAGCCTAAATAGAATTGACCTATAGACTTAGAAACCAAAATATGGACCCATGCTTACAAATAAATACAGTAAGGACATATGGACTTACTGATAGATACAATATGGACATATAGATTTACATATAGAGATACAATATGGGTCCATAGACTTAGGCCTCATGCACACGACCGTTTGTTTCCGCATCCGTTCCGCCGATTTTAGCGTTTCTGATGCGGACCCATTCATTTCTATGGAGCCGTTGAAAATGCGGATAGTCCACCGTTTGTTATCCGCGCCCGTGGTCCGTGGTTCCAGTCCGTCAAAAAAATATAACCTGTCCTATTCTTGTCCGCGAAAAACGGTTCGCGTACCCATTCAAGTCAATGGGACCACTAAAAAATGCGGAGGCACACCCGATTGTCATCCGCGTCCGTTTTATTCCTATCATTTGCATGGCAAACCTGTCTTACACTTTTTTTTTCCTTCCTTTTTTTCTGGTGGTCCTCCAAAAAAAAAACGGAAGACGCACGGAAACAAAAACGGAAACGGATCACGGAACAACGGAACCCCATTTTGCGGAACGGAAAACAACAACGGTCGTGTGCATGAGGCCTTACAAGTAGATACAATATGGGCCTATAGACTAAGAAAACAATATGGACATATTGGCTTACATATATAAATATATACAGTTACTTAGTAACATAGTATATAAGGCTGAAAAAGACATCTGTCCATCCAGTTCGGCCTGTTATCCTGCAAGTTGATCCAGAAGAAGGCAAAAAAACAAACTGTGAGGTAGAAGCCAATTTTCCTCACTTTAGGGGAATAAAATTCCTTCCCGACTCCAATCAGACAACAGAATAACTCCCTGGATCAACGAACCATCTCTAGTAGCTATAACCACCTCCTCGTGCAGAGACTTCCATAGTCTCACTGCTCTTACTGTAAAGAATCCTTTTCTATATCTGTATATGCCAGTATGGGCCTATAGACCCACATATACATACAGTATTGGTCCATAGGCCTACATATAGATACAGTATGGACCTATAGACTTAATGATAGATACATTGTGGGTCTATAGACGTAGATAGATACAGTATGGGCCTATACTTACATTTAGATAAATCACGGGTCCATAGGCTTACATATATAGTCGGTACAGTATAGGCCCATAGACTTGCATATAAATATAATATGGACCTGTGGACTTACTGATAGATACAGTATGGGTCTCTAGAAGTAGATAGATACAGTATGGGCCTATAAACCTAGAAATAATATGGACCAATTCTTACATTTAGATACAGTATTGGTCCATATGCTTACATATACAGTAGGTACAGTATGTGCTTATAGACTTAAAAAACATATGTATCCATAGTTAGATTTAGATACAATATGGTTCCATAGGTTTACATACACAGTAGGTACAGTACGGGCCTATAGACTTAAAGATAGATTAGCAAGGGACCATATACTTACAAGTAGATACAGTTTAGGTCTACAGACATGCAGACAGATACAGTAAGGGACCGTCCATATACTTACTGATCAGTACAATACCGTATACACTTACAAAAATATATAGATTAGGCCTATATAACAAAAATATGAAGTGTAGGCCCATAAACTTACAGTACAGTAGATTACAGTAATAAAGTAATGAAGCATCATGGGAAGTGTAGTTCTGTCGGATTTGTGGCTTTCTTGCTTCAGGACACAGTCGCCCCGTTGTGTTAACAACGGTTCATTCTTTGACCCGTCATAGCACTTTTACAAAATGTCTTTCTTTTCCCTTGAACAATGCCTTAGCTGTGCCCGTGACTCCTCCATATGCACTTAAAGCATAAAATGGGTTATAAGCTAAAGCTTAAGAAGCAGGTAATGCTTAGACAAGTTAGGACAGCTCTTTCATGTGTGGTGGCCAGTGATCCCTGGCTTTCTGAGGCATTGCTTCAGTTCATCAAGGCCCCTGGGAATGCTTTGCAAGTCAAAGAGTTCCAGGATGAAAGGAGATTTGCAGGAACTTGCAGCTTTTCTTCAGCCCAACACAGCTCCTTTCAACAGCCAGGTTTCAGTTTTGATGTCAGGTATAGAACCCGCTCTGTCTACTCCGTCAGATTTGATGTGACAAACATGAAAAGACGAGGAAGCTTTTTAGAGGGCGCCATAAACAAAATAAGCACGCCATTCGGTAACGGAGGAACAGGAGGCTTACATTAAAAGCATCATTTATGTCTTAGAATGGGAGAGTAGATGTTCTCCTACATTCCTGGATGGAAGGATAAGGTCAAGAGAGAAGGAAGAGGAGCAACTTGATGGATCATTTACATATGGAATAATCAAGGCGTGAAGAACATCGAGGCTTCACACAAAGGGGTTTATGGAAACTTGTAGAAGATCATTTCTGAGATGGGAACACATTGATGGAGCCTTGAGCTGGGATCTTCAGTTTTCAGAACAAAAGGGGATATGGCACTGGTAACCAAGGCCCTTCAGCTCTGGTCACACCTATGAAATTAACTGGGGATGGGCACCATGTTAAGGATTTGGTTATGGTAGTCCAAGAGTGTGTTTGGTTTGAAATGACACTAAGGTTGGGAACATAAATGGAATTCCCCTTTAAATGATCGCGTTCATGGACAAAGATGACTTTTTGCCTTATCAGTTGCCCACTATTCCACCTTTAGAGGCATCAATAGATACTAGATGTTCTACTTGGGCTCTTGAACATCCCCTCTTGACCACCTCTTTCTCACATAGCCTGATCTCCATGGTTCTCCCACTCACACAGCCTGCCTCCAATGGTCCTCCCTCTCACACAGCCTGATCTCCATGGTCCTCCCTCTCACACAGCCTGATCTCCATGGTCCTCCCTCTCACACAGCCTGCTCCCCATGGTCCTCCATCTCACACAGCCTGCTCCCCATGGTCCTCCCTCTCACACAGCCTGATCTCCATGGTACTCCCTCTCACACAGCCTGCTCCCCATGGTCCTCCCTCTCACACAGCCTGCTCCCCATGGTCCTCCCTCTCACACAGCCTGATCTCCATGGTACTCCCTCTCACACAGCCTGATCTCCATGGTCCTCCCTCTAACACAACCTGCTCCTCATGGTTCTCCCTCTCACGCAGCCTGCTTCCCATGACTCCCTCTTTTACATAGATTGTTCCCCATGCCCCTTTCTCAGACTGCTCCCCATGAACTACTTTTCCACACAGTCTGCTCTCCATGCCGTTTCTCTTATACAGACTTCTCCCCATTCCTACTGTCTTACAAAGACTGCTCTCCATGCTCCCCATGCCTCCTCCCACAGACTGCATCCTATGATCTCCCCTTTCTAATACTGCTACCTATGGTTTACCCCCATACTCATCCCATGGTGACCACCTCTGTTACAACAAATGCTCACTCTCATTCTAATGACCTCCTCCAGCTTCTTTAAAATCTATGTCCTTCTTCTTGGTCCATTACAGTTGCACTTTTGCTATGAATTGCACAAAACTGCAGCAAAACACCACAATTTTGCTGCAATACACATAGAAAAAGCATTATTTGTACAAAATTATTGCAAAACCATTGATAATTGACTGCAATCTAAATGGTTCTATGTAAATTGGAGCAAAATCATGGCTTTTTAGCAGAGGCGGCCTGGAAGATGGTGTGACTAGCCCATCGGGAATCTCTCCAGTAGGGCAGTCAGTCTGGGCCAGTTAGAAGGAGAAAAAAATACCATGCACTTCGGTCCTTGGTGGCAATGCCAAGCACCTTAATAGGGGGGTCCCATTTAATCTTTGCTATTTGCCCCCTCTTTTTTATGCACCTGCTGTGGCTTGATACATACTGCAAGAAGACTCCCACATCACTGGATTGAAATCTTTACGTGTGATCTCCAATATAGAATCTCTTTGGCAGGTGCAGAAGCCAGCAGGCATCTTCTTTCTTCTTCTTATACCATCAGTGGTGTAGCTGCTTCTGGATTTTAATCAAGCTGTAATGGAAAGCATCTCTCAGCCATTCATTGACTTTTCAGTGGTGAGGTGGGGGGCTTGTGCTTGTATACAGCAGCCAACCTGAAGAAGCCCAGCTGCAGTGTAACAAAAGATGAGGGCAAAGCAGCAGTCTGAGCCTCGGATGAGACAGAAGATGGATTTCAAACTCTCAACCAACCATCATACCATAGCTCTGCCATGAGAGAGGAGACCTAAAACTAGCATTGTTTAGAATAAATAGTGGAGGGGCATTGCTATATAGTTACTTTGGCAAACGTGTGGTGGAAGATCTGTTATAATAATAGTCAACCAGTGGATCTTAGCAATATCCAACCATTAGACGTTCTACTATTTTCCAAATCTACCCTATCGTCCCCTTCTCCCTCAGCCCATTACTGTCTAACCTACTGACCTTGTCTACGACATCTGATTGTCCATTCCTAATGCTAACCCTTTCTTTCACCTCCTGTCAGGGTTGTACGTGGTTCAGCTGAGCGGAGCCTTCACCTCATCATTTCCACAGGGAATCTTAGAAGTAGGAGATGAAATCTTGGAGATAAATAGGCGACAAGCAAAGGACCTACGTTTGGATGAAATCTATACCCTCCTGGAAGAAAGCAGCTGTGTCCTCCTCAGAGTGTCCCGGAACATCTCCTCATCTTCATAGGGTCTAGTTCTTCAGATAACGTCATGTCTGCTCCATGTCATATTTTACACACATTGAAAATGAAGAAAATAAAATTATAAATTATATAAAATATACGTATATACCATCATAACCAGAGCCACAGTGCCCCATCACATCCATAGCCTTACATCGCATTGCTCTCCACATAGTGCCCCATCACATCTATGTCCCCCCATCACAGCCACAGTGCCCCATCACATCCATAGTTTCAGCATCATAGCACAGTGCCCCATCACACCATAGTGCCAGCATCATAGCACAGTGCCCCATCACACCATAGTGCCAGCATCATAGCACAGTGCCCGATCACACTATAGTGTCAGCATGATAGCACAGTGCCCCATCACATCCATAGTTTCAGCATCATAGCACAGTGCCCCATCACACCATAGTGCCAGCATCATAGCACAGTGCCCCATCACACTATAGTGTCAGCATCATAGCACAGTGCCCCATCACACTATAGTGTCAGCATCATAGCACAGTGCCCCATCACACCATAGTGCCAGCATCATAGCACAGTGCCCCATCACACCATAGTGCCAGCATCATAGCACAGTGCCCCATCACACTATAGTGTCAGCATCATAGCACAGTGCCCCATCACACCATAGTGCCAGCATCATAGCACAATGTCCCATCACACCATAGTGCCAGCATCATAGCACAGTGCCCCATCACACCATAGTGCCAGCATTATAGCACAGTGCCCCATCACACTATAGTGTCAGCATCATAGCACAGTGCCCCATCACACCATAGTGCCAGCATCATAGCACAGTGCCCGATCACACTATAGTGTCAGCATGATAGCACAGTGCCCCATCACATCCATAGTTTCAGCATCATAGCACAGTGCCCCATCACACCATAGTGCCAGCATCATAGCACAGTGACCCATCACACCATAGTGCCAGCATCATAGCACAGTGCCCCATCACACTATAGTGTCAGCATCATAGCACAGTGCCCCATCACACTATAGTGTCAGCATCATACACAGTGCCCCATCACACCATAGTGCCAGTATCATAGCACAGTGCCCCATCACACTATAGTGTCAGCATCATAGCACAGTGCCCCATCACACCATAGTGCCAGCATCATAGCACAGTGCCCCATCACACCATAGTGTCAGCATCATAGCACAGTGCCCCATCACACCATAGTGCCAGCATCATACACAGTGCCCCATCACACCATAGTGCCAGCATCATAGCACAGTGCCCCATCACACCATAGTGCCAGCATCATAGCACAGTGCCCCATCACACCATAGTGCCAGCATCATAGCACAGTGCCCCATCACACTATAGTGCCAGCATCATAGCACAGTGCCCCATCACACCATAGTGTCAGCATCATAGCACAGTGCCCCATCACACCATAGTGCCAGCATCATAGCACAGTGCCCCATCACACTATAGTGCCAGCATCATAGCACAGTGCCCCATCACACCATAGTGTCAGCATCATAGCACAGTGCCCCATCACTGCCATAGTGTCCTATCACAGCTGCCATGCCCCAAGCCAAGCCACATGGCCTCCATTACAACTAGACTGCAACACATACACACACATACTTGTCCTCTCCATACGTTTGAGCTGCTAACTGAGCACCCAGCTGGTGGCCACCTACATGTCACTTACCAGAGATCAGTATAGGAAGAGGGTCATTTGACTGGTAGAAAAGTGACAGTTAACCCTCTTGTTCAAGTTATGACAATTTTTTTTTGTAAATTGAAATTTCCACAATTTTGGGTGGCATAATATTATAAAAGTTTGTTTTGGGTTTTTTAGCCAGTAAGTTGCACTTTTTATGCATCATTATGAGATATATATATATATATATATATATGTGTGTGTGTTATTTATATTACAGCAATTTGCAAAATATTAAATAAATATATGTACAGGTTATTACAATATATTTTATCACGTTATGTTAATTATTGTACTGGCAACATATGTCTGATATAAAAAAATATATATATTACACAAATTGTGTGTTCTTTTATTTGACTTTTCATAAATTTTTTATATAATTTTATGTATATTTTTTCTATATTTAATTATATATATATTTATTTATTTTTACGTATAAGAGGTTGTCTCATGAAGGGATCAGGCTAGTTACAGCCAGCCATACAGTTCACCTGCAGAAACAACAGTCTATCTTCTGACATGTCATAGGAAGGTGTCAGAACGGGCTATGATAGTCATCTTCCTTCATCCACTCAACTTTACTCGAAAGAGACACTGTGTGGCCATTATAGTCTCTCTAGAGCCCAGGTTACCTGATTTCCATGCAGAGGAATAGTTATAGGGGGTACAGAGGTAACACTCATACCTGGGCCCTGGTGCCTGACAGTGTGACATAACCAGAAGGCCAATATATTGCACATCCCAAGGCTGCAAATTAGTTGCCGGAGTAAAAGCTCTAATAAGTGACATGACTGCCTTCTACTATATAGATCTGTCATAGGAATTCACACATCGTAATGATCATAGGCCTAACGTTTCCAGGCTAGTGTAGAGAAGTGTGTGTCTTGAATGAAAATGAAGCCCACATAGGAATCAAGAGACAGTTTAGTGAAAGATGTAGAAAATGTGTGCAAAAGAGAGAAAAAGGGGTTTAGCTTGTAGGAAATCAACCGATCAAATTACAAGTATCATTTTATGAATTTGATGGGCCAATGATTGCTGCCCATTAATGGTGAGCGACTGTACATTTTTAGGCCACTTCTCTTCTACTGGTCAAGCCATAGGTTTGGGACCTACAGTATAACATGCCTAATGGGCTGAAAACGAAAAATTACGTACAACTAAAATAGAGGTTTTACTTACACACTGCTCATTATGGGGACAGAAATCGGCAGATCTTGAGACTTTTTTAGTTCAGCGTTGCATTTCTTTTTTTTCTGCCGAACTCAGGTACCTGCTTGGACGACATACCAAAAAGCAACATTAGTCATTCTAACATTTTGACGGATCCTCATCATAGTCCTCATCTGTATGACCCCACAACAGGGGATGGCACTCCACCAGGAAAACAAATACCAAGTCACACATGAGAATGAATAATAAAACAGTTTTAAAAAAAGGATTAAAATTATTTACGAGATAGCCAGCAACTATCATCAAGATCTTGGGACATTTTGATGGTATAGGTGAGGATACTCCTTTGTGTACATAAGACTTTAGTATAGAATTACAGCTACTAATGAGAGGAAAAAATTGCACGTGTCACGGTGTCATTTTATTATTAGTAGTGGTAATTAAAAAAATAAATTATTTTTCTTTGATGTATATATATATATATACAGTACAGACCAAAAGTTTTGACACACCTTCTCATTCAAAGAGTTTTCTTTATTTTCATGACTATGAAGGCATCAAAACTATGAATTAACACATGTGGAATTATATACATAACAAACAAGTGTGAAACAACTGAAAATATGTCATATTCTAGGTTCTTCAAAGTAGCCACCTTTTTCTTTGATTACTGCTTTGCACACTCTTGGCATTCTCTTGATGAGCTTCAAGAGGTAGTCCCCTGAAATGGTTTTCACTTCACAGGTGTGCCCTGTCAGGTTTAATAAGTGGGATTTCTTGCCTTATAAATGTGGTTGGGACCATCAGTGGCGTTGAGGAGAAGTCAGGTGGATACACAGCTGATAGTCCTACTGAATAGACTGTTAGAATTTGTATTATGGCAAGAAAAAAGCAGCTAAGTAAAGAAAAACGAGTGGCCATCATTACTTTAATAAATTAAGGTCAGTCAGTCAGCCGAAAAATTGGGAAAACTTTGAAAGTAAGGGCTATTTGACCATGAAGGAGAGTGATGGGGTGCTGCGCCAGATGACCTGGCCTCCACAGTCACCGGACCTGAACCCAATCGAGATGGTTTGGGGTGAGCTGGACCGCAGAGTGAAGGCAAAAGGGCCAACAAGTGCTAAGCATCTCTGGGAACTCCTTCAAGACTGTTGGAAGACCATTTCAGGGGACTACCTCTTGAAGCTCATCAAGAGAATGCCAAGAGTGTGCAAAGCAGTAATCAAAGAAAAGGTGGCTACTTTGAAGAACCTAGAATATGACATATTTTCAGTTGTTTCACACTTGTTTGTTATGTATATAATTCCACATGTGTTAATTCATAGTTTTGATGCCTTCATAGTCATGAAAATAAAGAAAACTCTTTGAATGAGAAGGTGTGTCCAAACTTTTGGTCTGTACTGTATATATATATATATATATATATATATATATATAGAGAGAACGAAAAGAACGCAGCACTCCAGGCAAACTTGAAAAAAGTGGACGGTTTATTCACTCATTCAGCTTTTTTCAAGTTTGCCTGGAGTGCTGCCTTCTTTTCGTTCTCTATACAATTTGGGATCTTGGTCACAGGTCCCTAGGAGGATTTTTGCACCCGTTTATTTTGTGTGCTGCTTTTTTCTTTTTCGTTTCTATATATATATATATATTATCACTTTACTGGTACAGCAATGGGGGCAAATATCACCCCAGTTTTACCAATTTTTACATAGAACGCATTATATAATAATAACCACTGTTACTACATAAAGGGGTATTGATGACTGTTTTACCTTGGATGTCCTAAATCATACGACTCTACCTGCCAACAGATGCCAGGTAGATCTTAATGGGAATGTGTCATTAGAAAATGACCTATTATTTAAATCATGCTTTTATGTGAAACATATTTTGGTGATGTTATTGTCAATTTTCCACGTCAATATCTATAGCTAAAAAAAACTAAAATCCTGCAGTATTAGCACCGACCGCTAAGTCTAATAACATCCGCCACTTCTTGATCTGTACAGATCACTTTGCTGCAGTTATCTGCTTATTATTATAGGCAGGATTAGAATGACAGATATCACCTCTGTGTAGATAACACTGGATCCACCATTCACAATAGGCAACATCACAGCTTTATCCACTCCCTCCTGACCTCTGCACAGGTCGCATGCCTAGAAAACTCTCTCATAAAAGTCATAGAAAACTCTCTCATAAAAGTCAATGAGGTCCCTGTCTGTTGTGTTTATGGTCTATTTGGCTTCCATAAAGCATATCTGTAAATGCTATGAAGAACAGCTCAGGCAATATGGCCACCCCCTATAATCATGTTCAGGAAAAAGAATTAAAAAAGGTGCAATCAGAAAATAAAAACATTTAAAAAAAATGTGTCGCTATCTGGTTTTAGCTGCAGAAAAATATTTGTGACACATTCCCTTTGAAGCGTTCCTGGGTCAACTCTTTCTTATTTTTAGCAGGGGTGTGGCTAAAACGTGTGTTACGGCGGCGGCTGCTGTTTTGCTTACAGGTGTTATCCCATGTTAAATTCAAAAAATCACTTTCTAACATAGCCAGAACCAGCCCTGTACCTCACATGGCAATACTATATAGATTCAAAAATAAAGTTAAAACAAAAAGGCACAAGTGTCACGGATGATGTTGCAGATAGCTGGAAGTTATGGATAAACATCCGACTGGCTTGATCCCAAACTAAGGAGCATAAAGGTGACCCCTATAAAACCCTAAGAGCTCACCCTGACTGCTAAGCACATACAAGGGTCTCAGAGGTAGACGATTGCATGCCCACGTACCTAGACTGTGTGACAACTGAAAACCCTATAATAGTGAGGGGACACGACCATCGGCTCCCTGCACTTCATATGGAGGGAGTCAGGGTCACCTGGGATCAAGCCAGCAAGGAAACACAATACATGAAAGGACTTATCTGAACAAGCAGCAACAGAAGTCTCCAGCAGTGAACACTTGAAATCCAGGAAGTAGTATAAACCGCAAAGTGAGGCAGAATGGGTGGGAATATAAAGGAAAGAGGATAAGTCTAAATAGGTGACACCTGGGAGAAGGAAATGAGATGACAAAGTGAAACCAAAACAAAGACATCATGCAAGAGGTAGAAAAGGACGTCTGTCAGACCTTCTCACAGAAGTGGCGGTGACAACAAGTCTTTAAATCCCAAGTCAATGTTACACTTGGAGCGCCGCAGGTTCGTCGTGAGGTGGGTATTGTTCACACATAGTCCATATAAAGTAGTAAAACCGCGCTGCTCCAGCAGTGAAAAAGAACACCTTTCAGACACACAGAAAGTTCATCTGATATGGTCGAATCCGACAAAGTGACTTCGACTTCCACAAGAATCGGTGCTCTTAATCCCTATAATATTAAAGGAGACGGCCCAACATAGTGAAGTCCCGCAAGTCCTTTATCTTATCAAATCATTTATTATACTCACAAATTCCATAAAATCTCAGTCATATAAAATAAGTGGCACTCCTCTCGCCGATTGCCCAGGAGGCAGTTGAAAGATGAAACTGAGCATGTGCGTCCATCTCAGGAAGTAGAACAAAGAAGTAAGAATAAAACAAACAGCAGGTGGCGCTATACAGATACATTTTATTGAATAACTCGGTGGCTATGCTAAATGTTTAATAACATTAAATTACAAAAGTATTCAGATCTAGTGATGAGTGGCAGGGGCTATATTCGAATTCGCAATATTTCACGAATATTTTGTAGAATATTCGTCATATATCCGCGAATTTCGAGATTATTTTATTAAATGCGATAAATCCGCAATGTAAAAATCGCAAAATGCTAATTCGTGAAGTGAAATACAGGGTCACTTTGGCTAAATTTTTCAAGCTGGTATAAGTTTCCTGAGACTGGAGAAAATGGTTGGCACGGCAGAACATTAGAAAAGCTTTATATGCAGATCGAGTCAATATATTCGCGATTGCGCTAATCGGCAGTTATTAGAATATTTTTTCACATACGTGCAGCTTGACATTTTAGCTGGTCTGACTACAGATTACTGATTGATGCACTAAGTATTGTTGTGAGCTTGACATTGCTTCCTTCTCATTGGCCCACAAGCAAGAAGCAGAGAGGAATCGTTTTCAGTTGGAAAAAAAATGCAGAGTATTCGATATAACGAATATATAGCACTATATTCTAAATATTTGCGAATTCTCGAAGTGGCGATATTCGCGATAAAAATTCGCTATTCGAATATTCGTGCTCAACACTATGCAGATCCAGGTGCTGGTTTGAAAACGGTAGAATATTTTTCATGGGACAACCCCTTTGAGTGGTCCAGCATTCCCAGATGCATGGACCCGCTGTCCTCTCCCTTCCTTCCAGCAGGTCCGGCTGCCGAAGTTGCCCTGCCCCTCCACACAGGCTGCGGCCTGCATCTTGCTGGCAAGATCTCTCTTCCTCTGCAAGTAGGCTGTGAAAGCTTCCCTCAGCTCTGAAAGGGCCAGGATGCGTGCACCCTAATCCACATCAGCCAATGGCTGGTCACCTTGGGGTATTTAAGGCACCTTCCTGTATGGGCACTGTGCCTGAGCAATAAGTCGTCTAGCTTGCTTGTTCCCTACAAAGGTGCCCCATAGTTCTGTCTGTTGCCTGTTTAGCAACTTCTGCTAGTTTTTCTGATCTGACCCGACTCTGCCCGACCTGACCTCTGCCTGATCTCCATACAAACCCTGAGCTGCCTGCCTTGACCTTGGACTGTTTATTGCATTGCACCTACTCTGCCTGCCCTGACCTTGGCCTGTCCATGACTACGATTTTGCCTGATCCCTCTGTGCTCTGCATCGGTGTCTCTTGACCTCCATGGGTCAGCTTTCAATTAAACAGAGACTACTCCAGGAGGTAGCAGCCCGGTAGTTTCCCTGCAGCGAAGTTCAGATCCTTGTATAGGGGTTAAAGTGTGAAAACCAGGGAACTGCCAGGATAACGTCAAGTCAAATCTGTTCCACTGACACAGTGGTAACAATGTGATAACCAGTAGATACTAAAAGCAAAAGTGTAGCTAGGGTAGGGCTACCAGGCTATGTGCCTTGAGTGCTGAGTGTCTGGAGGGGTGCCAACAAGACACTTTGCCCTGGCCAGGGTATTCAAATACTGGGATGTGGCAATGGACGAAGCTGTGTAGTTCTGGCATGATATCCATGATATTTGGCGCTACTCTGAAAAAGCTGATAGGGTGTGGGATGTCAGACCCCCACCGGTCTGATACTGAATGCCCATCGTGAGGATAGGCCACAATATTAAACCCCTGGAATATCCCTTTTAAGTCTACTATGAATCAAAGACGACAACCACAAAGTTATTAACCAATTGAAAGGGAATCCACCCCATTCCTTTGGTCCTACAAAGGGTGTAAAGGTATGTAGGCCACCAGGAGCATGGCTGGTGTTGTATCCTGACAATAAGCCGCTTTGGCCAGGGTATTTGGACACAGGGTTAGGGCGGCAGACAGAATCTTTGGCCTGGGTAAGGGACTCTGGTAGCCCATAGCGGGGGTGATCTATTAGCAGGCAGACACTACAGAGTTAACCGTAGTCCCGGAGCAGGCTGTTTATGGCTGGCTCCTCATGTGATGCTGGCTTGCATGTGATCTGTTCCTCAGAATGATGTCTAAGCCACTTCCTGCTATGACTTACGGGGAAGTCACATGCCTCTGCTTGCTGTACAAGCTGCTCTGGGAACATTGCACATTTCCTCCCTGGCTCGGCTGTTCTTTATATATCATCACAGGGACGATGTGTTGCAAACTCTAGCAGCAGCCTGTGTGGTGGCCCTGAAGTGTAATCCCTGAGCAGATTGCTTAAATAACAATCCCTTTAGCAATCTGATAATACTGCAGAGTCGTCAGGGGAGGGGATGTTATTCCTAACCGTCGGCAGATGGCAGATTTGGGAATTGGCATGTTGGATTCTAACATCCTATAGGATATAATATACATTCCTGTTGGTGAATTCAGGGTGTTTAAGACCTGCTGCGGACACGTCCCAAACTTTCAGGTACCGATCACTTCCAGGTGGAGAGAACTAGGAAAGGGAGATTAGGTAGATTCTTCTCACACCATTATTGACTGCCAGGAAGAACTGAGAGAGGGAGAATAGGTGGAGTCTTCTCACACCATTATTGACTGCCAGGAAGAACTGAGAGAGGGTGAATAGGCGGAGTCTTCTCACACCATTATTGACTGACAGGGAGAACTGAGAGAGGGAGAGGAGGTGGAGTTTTCTCTCAATATTATTGACTGCCAGGAGGAACTGAGAGAGGGAGACTAGGCGGAGTCCTCTCACACCATTATTGACTGCCAGGAGGAACTGAGAGAGGGAGAATAGGGGGAGTCTTCTCACACCATTATTGACTGTCAGGAAGAACTGAGAGAGGGAGAGGAGGTGGAGTTTTCTCTCAGTATTATTGCTTGCCAGGGAGAACTGAGAGAGGAAAAATAGGCAGAGTCTTCTCACACCATTATTGACTGCCAGGGAGAACTAAAAGAGGGAGAGGAGGTGGAGTTTTCTCTCAATATTATTAACAGCCAGGGAGAACTAAGAGAGAAAGAGGAGGTAGAGTCTTCCATTCATATAATTGACTGACAGGGAGAACTAAGAGAGGGAGAATAGGTGGAATCTTCTCACACTATTATTGACTGCCAGGGAGAACTAAGAGAGGGAGAGGAGGTGGAGTTTTCTCTCAATATTATTGACTGCCAGGAAGAACTAAGAAAGGGCGAATAGGCGGAGTCCTCTCACACCATTATTGACTGCCAGGAAGAACTGAGAGAGGGAGAATAGGCGGAGTCCTCTCACACCATCATTGACTGCCAGGAAAAACGGAGAGAGGGAAAATAGGCAGAGTCTTCTCACACTAGTATTGACTGCCAGGGAGAACTAAGAGAAGGAGAGGAGGTGGAGTTTTCTCACACCATTATTGACTGTCAGGAAGAACTGAGAGAGGGAGAATAGGTGGAGTCTTCTCACACCATTATTGACTGCCAGGAAGAACTGAGAGAGGGAGAATAGGTGGAGTCTTCTCACACCATTATTGACTGCCAGGAAGAACTGAGAGAGGGAGAGGAGGTGGAGTCTTCTCACACCATTATTGACTGCCAGGAAGAACTGAGAGAGGGAGAATAGGCAGAGTCTTCTCACACCATTATTGACTGACAGGGAGAACTAAGAGAGGGAGAGGAGGTGGAGTTTTCTCTCAATATTATTGACTGCCAGGAGGAACTGAGAGAGGGAGACTAGGCGGAGTCTTCTCACACCATTATTGACTGCCAGGAGGAACTGAGAGAGGGAGAATAGGGGGAGTCTTCTCACACCATTATTGACTGTCAGGAAGAACTGAGAGAGGGAGAGGAGGTGGAGTTTTCTCTCAGTATTATTGCCTGCCAGGGAGAACTGAGAGAGGAAAAATAGGCAGAGTCTTCTCACACCATTATTGACTGCCAGGGAGAACTAAAAGAGGGAGAGGAGGTGGAGTTTTCTCTCAATATTATTGACAGCCAAGGAGAACTAAGAGAGAAAGAGGAGGTAGAGTCTTCTATTCATATAATTGACTGACAGGGAGAACTAAGAGAGGGAGAATAGGTGGAGTCTTCTCACACTATTATTGACTGCCAGGGAGAACTAGGAGAGGGAGAGGAGGTGGAGTTTTCTCTCAATATTATTGACTGCCAGGAAGAACTAAGAAAGGGCGAATAGGCGGAGTCCTCTCACACCATTATTGACTGCCAGGAAGAACTGAGAGAGGGAGAATAGGCGGAGTCTTATCACACCATCATTGACTGCCAGGAAAAACTGAGAGAGGGAAAATAGGCGGAGTCTTCTCACACTAGTATTGACTGCCAGGGAGAACTAAGAGAAGGAGAGGAGGTGGAGTTTTCTCACACCATTATTGACTGCCAGGAAGAACTGAGAGAGGGAGAATAGGTGGAGTCTTCTCACACCATTATTGACTGCCAGGAAGAACTGAGAGAGGGAGAATAGGTGGAGTCTTCTCACACCATTATTGACTGCCAGGAAGAACTGAGAGAGGGAGAATAGGTGGAGTCTTCTCACACCATTATTGACTGCCAGGAAGAACTAAGAGAGGGAGAGGAGGTGGAGTTTTCTCTCAATATTATTGACTGCCAGGAAGAACTGAGAAAGGGCGCATAGGCGGAGTCCTCTCACACCATTATTGACTGCCAGGAAGAACTGAGAGAGGGAGAGGAGGTGGAGTCTTCTCACACTATTATTGACTGCCAGGAAGAACTGAGAGAGGGAGAATAGGTGTAGTCTTCTCACACCATTATTGACTGTCAGGAAGAACTAAGCGAGGGAGATTAGGTGGAGTTTTCTCTCAATATTATTGACTGTCAGGGAGAAATAGGATAGGGAAAGTAGGTGGAGTCTTCTCTCATTATTGACTGCCAGGGAGAACTGAGAGAGGAAAAATAGGCAGAGTCTTCTCACACCATTATTGACTGCCAGGGAGAACTAAAAGAGGAAGAGGAGGTAGAGTCTTCTATTCATATAATTGACTGACAGGGAGAACTAAGAGAGGGAGAATAGGTGGAGTCTTCTCAGACCATTATTGACTGCCAGGGAGAACTAAGAGAGGGAGAGGAAGTAAAGTCTTCTCCCAATATTACTGACTGACAGGGAGAGGAGGGGGTTGTGTCACATGGGAGACTTTGTGACACAAAAGCACCACCACTGGAGCTGATATGTCTGACAAAAATAAACTTCCTCCCTCATGGCCAAGATGGTCTTCCAAGGACGTGTTGAAAATATGTCCATACCCACGCAAATGTTGCTCATAGCGACCAATCACAGCGCAGCTTCCATTCCATGTTCTGCTTTTGAAAAATGAGAGCTTCTCTGTGATTGGCTGCTATGAGCAGCACAGACAGTTTCCATAAATCTAGTGACTCCTCTCAGAATAGACCGTCCTATGGAGCATTGATAGAGACCGATCACCAGACTCCATTAGTATAATCAGATCTGAATGTCTGTGGGGTTTGCCGGGAATGTAATAAAACTTGTATATTACAATCGCTTTAGTTGCGCTGCGGTTGCATAAATCATTTTTCCGTATGACATTTTTGTGACATTTCATGAGGATAAATAACAGGTAGATTATGGGAAAATAACGGCAAATCAGGGGGAATGGAATTACAGTATTTAATTTACTCAGTCAGGATACGTATAAAGGAAATCTGCAAACACAGGGTGGAAAGCCGGTGTAGGTAACTTAAAGGGGACCACTAAACCCTACTGACATGTCTGCTTTAGGAACTACTTGCATCCCCATGTAATAACAATTCTGAAACATCTATTCTTATGACTATGTTGTGCCCTTCCTTGATTATTCCCGCTAGAAATTCTGAATGAATTACTGGCAGTCTGCAAAGAAAGTCCAGATCGGTGTTACAAGTTGGGGGGGTGTCCCTGCACAGTCTGACACTATCCAATCAGTGCTGCCAGTGTCAGACTGTGCAGGGACACACTCCCAACTGGTAACACCCATCTGGACCTTCATTGCAGACTGCTGGCAATTCATTCCAAACTTCTAGCAGGAATAATAAAGGAATGGCATAACAATAGATGCTCCTTAATTGTTATTGCAGGGGCGCTGTGGAGGATGGGAGTAGTTCGCTCCCTACTTGATGGAAAGAACGCTCCTTTCTTCCCTTTGGGGCACACCCTTGTTTTGGATTTCTCCTGCGTGGTGTTGTTTGGGATGCCCTTCGTGTTGACGGTTTCTGTCAGGTGCAAGGCAGGGTCCCTTAGCAGCTGAAGATGTCGGTGCAGTGTAGCGGTGTAGGAAATAGAATGGTCCTTTACTGAAGAATCAAGTTCAGGTGCATTAGTCACGGTTCTCAGCATGCGTAGCGGGCGGCCCCCCAAGGCGACCGAGACCCAATATTTAGGATGCTGAGTGGTATGTCGTGGCCCTAATAGTTTTGTGTCACGGTGCTCCTACCTGGATACTGTTGCTTCCTGGGGTTAGGCTCCGTAGCAACAAAGGAGTTGTAGTTGGTGGAGTGAGTAGAGTCCAGACTTGGTGAAGTTTGACGTTTTTACTTGAATAAACTTAGAATAAACGTGTGTGACCCAAACAATAATTGATCTTTCTCTTGGCTCCAGCAGGCCAAGGGTAAACTGGCAGGTGAACTTGAATACTTTGCTTTCTCTATTTTTGCTGTGCTTATCTCTGAATTCTGTCTGGTTACTGGACTTTCTAGAGGTTCTGGTACCATTTATTGGCGTGCCCTTGCCGTTGATCCCCTCGTACTACTCAGTCTATGAACTGCAAGGAGTCAGGGTGCTTTACAAGCTGCTTCCCCTGGAAGATTCCTGCTACAATCTCGCCCCGTCACTGCATCATGTTGTCTGGTCTCTTTCCAACTCTCAACTACTACAGCTTTCTGCAACCCCTCGCTTGGAAGGAAGCAAAACTAGCCCACTTCTGCCCAAAAAGTTCTATTCTGACTAAAGATCTCTGCCAGGTACACTTCCACCTGCTGGACAACCAGGCACATTGCATGAAATAACAGTTTTTTCATATCACAAAATGACACTTTGCTGGTGGGGGTACAGTTGCTGGTGCAAACCAATACAACAGCAGCAAACAGGCTAGAATTAGGAATGTAGGAGTGGTAGTGTTCCTCTGGGCCACTACACATGCATGGACAGGCAGTTCTTATACAAGTGAAATTTCGACAGATCTCACATGTTACGCGGTGGCAGTAAGAGTTAATAGGCCAAAATGTCTATTTAATTTTCTTCACACTGCACTTCTCTAGCTGACCTTCGCATAAGCTTTCAAAAATAGGGGTGCAACACTACTCACTTTTTTAATGCAACCACAGGGCGGACCCCAACGTCAAACTAAGTTCTGCACCTTTTTTTTTTTACAAGTTCCAAGTTTTTTTACAAGTTGCTACTATGACTACAGCTTTCCTCGGCGGGATGCAGTAGGGTGGGCATATCCAGATTCTGCCTTTTTAAGCTTGCCCAGGGCCAGAAGCCATTCACTCTCTGGGCAATGTCTGTTATGGAGTCTATAAACTTCTCTTTTATTTAAGCAGTTTATCTCCACAGAGCTTCTACACATACCTCCTCTCAACACTGGAATGCTTTTCAATGTCTACCTTCTCCATTTTTCTTCAGGGATATGTTCTGCTGCCTCAGTACACTACACTGTCTAAACCTATACTGTCTCTACACTGAAAAGGTCTATACCAAAAAACTAAGTTCCTCCTCCCTCTAGGCAGAATTGGAACAGCCAGGGGCTGGTGGCTACAGCCTGGTGACTGTTGTCTGCTTTTACAGCAGAGGTGAGAGCTCCTCTTTACAGCAATACTCTACTTAAGTGATGACTTGAGGGAATTGTATAACTAACACTCCCCTAATATAATAATAGTATCACGCTAGGGGCACTGAACAGCATCCTACATGAACTTAGGATGGGACCTAAAGATATCAGATGTTGTTTATATACTTCTGTTTTCAGGGCTCCAAATCAATATTTTTTCAACCCATGGACCCCTATAGCTGGCCACCAGACCTTCATCTTCTCTCCAACAAAGTTCACATAAACCTTAGTCACATACCAAGCTGCAACTAGCATCATGTTTCTCTCACTTTGGGTACGACTGGAGAAGAAGCTTCACATGCTTCACAATCAGGATCAGATAAGTCAAGCAGATCAGTTGCAAAGTTCGAGTGACGCTATATACAAAGGCAAGCAGCATTCCTGGACCTCTGAAACTGACCCTCAATGACCCCTGAATCTCTACTGTTGTACTCTGATATATGTGATGTCTCACTTTAAAAATATTTACTATATTCCCTGCAATTTATGGCATAAATAAGACAAATACCTGACCGTATGTCAGGCCGCACATGGCGTATATTTATCACCATGTTTGCCAGTAAGTAAACTGTTTAGTCAGGATGTGTTCCTCAGAATTGTCCCTGAGAGGTGTTTAGAGAAGATCAACCATGGAAGACTTTTATCAATACTGGTGCCCTTAACAACCAATCAGATTCCTGCTCTCATTTTTCAACGGCCCTTGAGAGCTGGTTCTAAGAGCAGCTTCTGAACTTTTCAAGTCTTCCCCAATAATGTATCCTGCTAGGACTCAGGAGCATCTGTTTCTTCACCAGAGATTGATACTGGTCTAGAGATTGGGCCATCACAACCTTTACCTGCAGGGTAGGCAAATGAATTCTTACATCTGGGCCCATAAGAAGATCCTCTGGCCAACTCTGAACAACCACGACTGGACTCCAAGGTCAGCTCCAAATTGGGTTGTCTTCTGCTGGACCATTAAGGTCCATTATTGTATCCTGGATGCACCTCTGGTACTCTAGTAGGCCAGTACAACTGAATTACTGCCAACTGGGCTCAAAAGTCAGCTCCAAATGAGACTGTCCTTCTGCCAGTCCATTACTATCTCCTGGGTCAGCTCTGGTACTCTCATAGACCAGTCCAATGCTAAATAACCCCAAATGGGCTCCAAAGTCAGCTCCAAATGGGGTTGTCTTCTGTTGGGCCAGTGAGGTCCATTATTGTATCCTGGATCCACCTCTACTACTCTAGTATGCCAGTCGAACATTAAACTACTCCCAACTGGGCTTAAAAGTCAGCTCCAGAAGGGACTGTCTTCTGCTGGACCATTAAGTTTCATTACTATCTCCTGGATCAGCTCTGGTACTCTCATAGGCCAGTCCAATGCTAAACTTCCCCAAATAGACTCCAGAGTCATCTCCAAATGGGGTTGTCTTCTGCTGGACCAATGAGGTCCATTATTGTATCCTGGATCTACCTCTACTACTCTAGTATGCCAGTCGAACACTAAACTACTCCCAAATGGGCTCGAGAGTCAGCCCAAATTGGTCTTCTGGGCCAGTGAGGTTCATTACTATATCCTGGATCACAACTGGAACTCGTATAGGCCAGTCCAATGCTAAACTACCCCAACTGGGCTCCAAAGACAGCTCTCAATGGGATTGTCGTCTGCTGGACCATTGGGGTCCAGTCCAACTCTGTCTCCAGTGCACCAGACACCATATTTGCCACAATGTGAATGATATCTATGGGGCAAATAATACACATCATATGAATGTCACAATATTATTGGGTAGATCGGTCACAAAATTGCCATTGTCCATGGCCAGCTGTAGTAGAGAATGCTCCTATTGTCATATTGAACATTCACAGTAAAGCCTGTGCCTTCTGGCAGCTGCAGGGAATGGAAATTGCTGTCAGCATGCAGAGTCTGTGTCCTCTCGCCTGCACTGACCTCTCTGACACTGGCGATCAGGACAGGAATAGGAAGCTAAATCATCTTGCAAGAGGCTTAATGGAAGAGGACACAAAGCTGCTGCAGAGCCGGGGCCGTGCTGGAGCTGACACTTACAGGATCAATACACCTGAAATATAGGTTGCTTTACAACAGCTACCAGCAAACTCTATATATACAGTTATAGGGCCAGCTGTGGGCCCATCAGAGTATTATCAGTGGACTCAAGCAATTAGAATAGTCAGTCTCTATGGGCAGAACCACCAGGGTAGCAGGCATAGTGGCTTCTAGATGGGCATATATATCTGCATAGTGACATCTTTCTATTTGTCACCCTGTGCTGTGATGTCACTTACATGGTGAGCTTCTCTTTGTGTGTGTTATGTATGTGCTATGATATTATTCCATAGTTGTGTACTGTGACATCACTATGTGCATTATCTCTGTACTGTGACATCACTATGTGCATTATCTCTGTACTGTGACATCACTATGTGCATTATCTCTGTACCGTGACATCACTATGTGCATTATCTCTGTACTGTGACATCACTATGTGCATTATCTCTGTACTGTGGCATCACTATGTGCATTATCTCTGTACTGTGACATCACTATGTGCATTATCTCTGTACTGTGGCATCACTATGTGCATTATCTCTGTACTGTGACATCACTATGTGCATTATCTCTGTACTGTGACATCACTATGTGCATTATCTCTGTACTGTAACATCACTATGTGCATTATCTCTGCACTGTGACATCACTATGTGCATTATCTCTGCACTGTGACATAACTATGTGCATTATCTCTGTACTGTGACATCACTATGTGCATTATCTCTGTACTGTGGCATCACTATGTGCATTATCTCTGTACTGTGACATCACTATGTGCATTATCTCTGTACTGTGGCATCACTATGTGCATTATCTCTGCACTGTGACATCACTATGTGCATTATCTCTGCACTGTGACATAACTATGTGCATTATCTCTGTACTGTGACATCACTATGTGCATTATCTCTGCACTGTGACATCACTATGTGCATTATCTCTGCACTGTGACATAACTATGTGCATTATCTCTGTACTGTGACATCACTATGTGCATTATCTCTGTACTGTGGCATCACTATGTGCATTATCTCTGTACTGTGACATCACTATGTGCATTATCTCTGTACTGTGGCATCACTATGTGCATTATCTCTGTACTGTGACATCACTATGTGCATTATCTCTGTACTGTGACATCACTATGTGCATTATCTCTGTACTGTGACATCACTATGTGCATTATCTCTGTACTGTGACATCACTATGTGCATTATCTCTGTACTGTGACATCACTATGTGCATTATCTCTGTACTGTGACATCACTATGTGCATTATCTCTGTACTGTGACATCACTATGTGCATTATCTCTGTACTGTGACATCACTATGTGCATTATCTCTGTACTGTGACATCACTATGTGCATTATCCCTGTACTGTGACATCACTATGTGCATTATCTCTGCACTGTGACATCACTATGTGCATTATCTCTGCACTGTGACATCACTATGTGCATTATCTCTGCACTGTGACATAACTATGTGCATTATCTCTGCACTGTGACATCACTATGTGCATTATCTCTGTACTGTGACATCACTATGTGCATTATCTCTGTACTGTGACATCACTATGTGCATTATCTCTGTACTGTAACATCACTATGTGCATTATCTCTGCACTGTGACATCACTATGTGCATTATCTCTGTACTGTGACATCACTATGTGCATTATCTCTGTACTGTGACATCACTATGTGCATTATCCCTGTACTGTGACATCACTATGTGCATTATCTCTGCACTGTGACATCACTATGTGCATTATCTCTGCACTGTGACATCACTATGTGCATTATCTCTGCACTGTGACATAACTATGTGCATTATCTCTGCACTGTGACATCACTATGTGCATTATCTCTGTACTGTGACATCACTATGTGCATTATCTCTGTACTGTGACATCACTATGTGCATTATCTCTGTACTGTAACATCACTATGTGCATTATCTCTGCACTGTGACATCACTATGTGCATTATCTCTGCACTGTGACATCACTATGTGCATTATCCCTGTACTGTGACATCACTATGTGCATTATCTCTGTACTGTGACATCACTATGTGCATTATCTCTGTACTGTAACATCACTATGTGCATTATCTCTGCACTGTGACATCACTATGTGCATTATCTCTGCACTGTGACATCACTATGTGCATTATCTCTGTACTGTGACATCACTATGTGCATTATCTCTGTACTGCCCTGTCCTATAACTTCACTGCATCACTAGAGTGATGTTGCTATGTGCATTTTCCCAACTATTGTGGCATCACTGCAGGGACGGATTGGCCATAGACCTTACAAGGAAACCTCCAGGTGGGCAGTGGACGTTTTTGGGGATGTATTTTGTGCGGTTGGCGGCAGTATTTTATGATGCACTGTGGTATTTGGCTCTGTTGGATGGTATAATGTGCCGCAATATGGTATATTTGGCCCTGCCTTCCATTAATTTGAACCCAACTATTACATGGGGCCACTTTTAGTATTTTTTCCGGGGCCACTTTACGTTCCCAGTCTGCCCCTGCATCACTGTGTGCTTTATCTCACTATTATGATATCACTGTGTGCCAGAGGGCAGATTGGGAACTTAAAGTGGCCCAGGAAATTATTTTTTTTTTAAATGGCCCCATGTTGTGGGTGCGTTCAAACCGACAGAAGACAGGCCAAAACAAGTAGGCGGGGACAACCTTAGTAGACGGGGCCTGCAATACTGTAGTGCAGCGCAGAATACAGCCCCAGCAGAAACAAATGCCACAGGACAGCACAAAATACCGCCACCCTCACCACAGTATTCAACTGTATCACCGTCATGAGGACAGTAATACAGTTGAGTTCAGGAAGGCACCTGCGACCGTTGAGCATCAGATCATTGTTTACCTGGCCTGTGGCAATCAAGAGGGCTTGAGTGTCCCCCTGGGCATCAGCCCACCGGGAAATTTCCCTGTAGGGTCTATGGCCAATCCGTCCCTGCTGTGTGCATTATCTTACTATTAAGTCATCACTATGTGCATTTTTTTTCCTGCTATTGTGACATCACTGTTTGCATTATCCCACTATTGTGACATCACTGTTTGCATTATCCCACTATTGTGACATCACTGTTTGCATTATTCCACTATTGTGACATCATTGTTTGCATTATCCCACTATTGTGACATCACTGTTTGCATTATCCCACTATTGTGACATCACTGTTTGCATTATTCCACTATTGTGACATCACTGTTTGCATTATCCCATTATTCTGACATCACTGTTTGCATTATTCCACTATTGTGACATCACTGTTTGCATTATCCCACTATTCTGACATCACTGTTTGCATTATTCCACTATTGTGACATCACTGTGTGCATTGTCCCACTATTGTAACATTACTGCATACGATATTACGATATACAATATGCATTAGAGAAACAAAAAAAACAAAAAATTCATGTTCTGAAATTTCCGCTGATATTGGTCAAGGTGGAGGGAGCTCTAATCTCAAATTTTAGTTTGGGGCGCTGTGGTTACTTGTTACTCCCCTGAAAACCTTAATTGGAAGAAATATGAAAAATATCACAAGTGCTTTTTTCACCTTTGTGGGCCTTCAAGATAAATGGCAGGTGTCGGTCCTTATAGGCATGTCAGTGGGGAAACTGCTTTAGAGATGGGTGGCCATAGGTATAACAACAACCATTAAAGGGGATGCCTGAATTGGGTCACTCCACCTAGCAGCCAGAATGGAGATCTGATGCAAAATGGGCGCTTACCAAGCACAGCGCCATACATGGTATAGTGGTTGTGCTTGGTACTGAAGCTCAGCCCCATTCACTTGGGGCCACGTGACCGATGAACATGACGTCACACGTCCTAGGAAGAGGCCTCGGCGCTCACTGCCTCTTCTAACAGCTGATATCCTGACCTACCCATATTGATTCCCGGATAACCCCTTTAATAGAGTGGGGTCCTCCATTCAGGACCCACATCTAGAAGCTGCGAAAAGCATCTCTCTGTGGGAGAACCTGTCACTTCCATACATTACAAAGACAGCCCATTGATTTTTATTGAACACCGTGTAATACTTCATTTCTCCTGCGGGAGTGCTATAGGAAAATCGAACACTTTGATTCTGGATTCTCCTGCAGATTACGGCTGATTGCTGAGGATCTAAGTGGCAGGAGACCTTGTTATGCGCTTAGCACTTCAGCCCCTTTAGATTAGTATGTTACCGGACCGTTATCAAAGCCATGCGCGCCACCCCTTTCAGCTGATAAAATATTCAGTGTACTTTAGCAGGCGAATAATCTAAGATTCTGTTATTTTTACAGCTCCGGTCTTCAAAAACGTCAACAGCGGTGGCCTCGGTCAGCATGCCAAAAACCCAACTGTAAAATATTCCAGCGCTTTCATTATTCTGCCTTCTCTAGAATTACGAGGCGCTGAGGAGTGAAATGCCTCTATCTGGACATTGTGCACAAATGGGGGGTCGGGGGGGGGGGGGGGGGTTATTTGCATTTGCACATTATGCAGAAAAGCTCCAGAAAGCTGCCGGCTCGGGCTCGCTCCCTCAGTCACATTGAGAGCCAGCTTGGGTTTTCTAGGTCAGAAGCAAAAGTCTTTTCTCCGCTTCCATTGTTTCCTAAGCTGCAGGCGGCTGAAATGCGATTGTAAGTGCTGCAGGCTGACGATGACAGACCCGGCCCCGCTTACAAAGAAAAGACAGCCACAGGGGAAGCTGGGCAGCTTGCGCAGCAACGTCTGTCTCCTGATTCTCTTCAGCTTATGTCAACAGAGCTTTATTCTGAAAAGGCAAAAAAATATCCAATTTTAAAGTTACAATCCGTCCCCTTTTTACGAAAAAACGGATGTATATTTCCTATTTTAACATTCACCATATAGGTCCTCGTTATTTGTGATGGAAATTTCCCATTGACAAGTCTGTAAAAATGGATGATTATACTGAGACGAGCAGCACCACATATAGAGGCGGCCTATCTAGTCAGATTACTTTAGCTTTTTCCATTGAGTGTCAGGTAGTAAAGCTGCAGAACCTCATAATATGCATCTCAGCTGCTGCAGAACATCATAATAAAAACCTCAGCTGCTCCAGGACTTAATACACTCCTCAACCACTGCAGAACATCATAATACACACCTCAGCTGCTGCAGAACTTCATAATATACACCTCAGCTGTTACAGAACCTCATAATACACACCTCAGCTGCTGCAGAACCTCATAATGCAGACCTCAGCTGCTGCAGAACCTCATAATGCAGACCTCAGCTGCAGAACATCATAATACACCCCTCAGCTACTGCAGAACTTCATAATACACACCTCAGCTGCTGCATAACCTGATAATACACCCCTCAGCTGCTGCAGAATATCTTTTTTTTTATCAAATCTTTATTTATCACAGCAGGCATGATAAAAATGACAATAACATAGTGCGGCCAACAGCCCAACAATCGAGGTAGGCATATAAGATACAAAGGTGTAATATGCAGATATGTTAAGTTTGACTGATTTAGGCAGACATGGCATAAATGGTAAGTATGGCAGATAAGGTACTGGCTCCCGCGAGAGTGTAGCTAGTAAGGGTCAGAAAGAGACAGAAAGGGAGCAGGCGAGAGGTCGTCATAAAATAAGACAGATTGCTGGTTAAGACATGAATAATAATATAAATAGTTATGATAGGCGATTAGAGGCGTATGCAACCTAAAGGAGTTATCTAATGGAGAGGAGTAATTACTGCTGGGTCCCGGTGAAGGGCCTCAGACTCTGCGTCTCCATCGCCCAGCCTGCTGCAGAATATCTTAATGCAAACTTGAGCTGCTACAGAACCTCATAATACAGACCTCAGCTGCAGAACATCATAATACACACCTCAGCTGCTGCAGAACCTCACAATACACACCTCAGCTGCTGCAGAACATCATAATACACACCTCAGCTGCTGCAGAACCTCATAATATACACCTCAGCTGCTGCAGAACCTCACAATACACACCTCAGCTGCTGCAGAACCTCATAATACACACCTCAGCTGCTGCAGAACCTCACAATACACACCTCAGCTGCTGCAGAACATCATAGTACAGACCTCAGCTGCAGAACCTCATAATATACACCTCAGCTGCTGCAGAACCTCACAATACACACCTCAGCTGCTGCCGAACCTCATAATACACACCTCAGCTGCAGAACCTCATAATACACACCTCAGCTGCTGCAGAACCTCATAATACACACCTCAGCTGCAGAACCTCATAATATACACCTCAGCTGCTGCAGAACCTCACAATACATACCTCAGCTGCTACAGAACCTCATAATACAGACCTCAGCTGCAGAACATCATAATATACACCTCAGCTGCTGCAGAACCTCTTAATATACACACCTCTGCTCCTACAGAACCTCATAATAAACACCTCAGCTGCTGCAGAACATTATAATACAAACTTAGGCCTCTTTCACACTACCGTTTTATTTTTCCGTTTTGCGGGCCATTTTTTTGCGTTCCGTATACGGAACCATTCATTTCAATGGGTCCGCAAAAAAAAATGGAATGTACTCCGTATGTATTCTGTTTCCATGTTTCCGTATCTCCGTTCCGTGCAAAGATAGATTTGGCCGCAAATCACGTTCCGTAGCTCCATTAAAGTCAATGTGTCCGCAAAAAAAAAACGGAATGCGTACGGAAATGCAAACGTATGTCTTCCGTATCCGTTCCGTTTTTTGCGGAACCATCTATTGAAAATGTTATGCCCAGCCCAATTTGTTCTATGTAATTACTGTATACTGTATATGCCATACGGAAAAACAGAACTGAAACGGAAACACAACGGAAACGGAACAACGGATCCGTGAAAAACGGACCGCAAAACACTGAAATAGCCATACGGTAGTGTGAAAGAGGCCTTAAGCTGCTGCAGACCCTCATCATACACACCTCAGCTGCTGCAGACCCTCATCATACACACCTCAGCTGCTGTAGAACTTCATAACACACACCTCAATGCATTATTCCCTGTGCGTTAGGGAAACAAAAATAATATATTTTTCATGTTTTGAGCTTTTTGCTGATATTGGTCAAGGTGGAGTGACCACACACTAAGTTTTCTGATGCAGTTCTGGAAGCCAAAATCAGTAGTGGATCATAAAAGGAGAGAATTTTTTAAGGACAGATATGACTTCTCCTCTTTTTTAACTTCACTCATGCAGAAACCTGACCGTGTGGCTGTACCCTAACAGACATGAAACTTTGATCCTTCCTATCCCACCACAACATAACCTTATAGTCCATTTACACAGGCCAATGATTGGGCAGAACATCACACCTTTGAACACTTTGTTATAGTGTATAATAAACCTTTCTCTTTACTCAAGTGCAAGATGGGAGTTGTAGTAGTACATCCAATTATAACAAAATACAGTTCCAACTGTACACAGTGCAATTCTCTTGGGTTGTATATTTAGGCAAGGGTGGACATTAGGGCCCTTTTTGTACAGTATGTTGCTAAAGTTTCTTTCAGTGGAGTCTATAACAGGCAATAGTACTCTGGCAATGGTGGCTGTTATTTCCACTGTGGGATACAGGGTCTTTTAAGGCACGTCTGCCCAAAGAATGTCTTAATGTTGTCTCCCACTGCAGCAAAGTCTGAATGGCTGTAGTAGCAGATTACCTTGCTGACTCCTATACCTGGCCATGCAGATTCTAAATTCTCCTCTTTCTCTCTTTTTTTCCTTTGTCTTTCTAGAGATCTTGCACAGATCTGTTAGTCTCTGTAAGCTTTCTGGGCCTGAGAAGAGGAAGCACATGGACTTTGCTTACTTCCTCTCCAAAATCTCCCTAGAACAAACTCCAAGTGAGGGGTCAAGCCAGCCACCACCTAGCCTCCTACAAGGGCTGAGCCAGGATTGTTAATCCAAGCTGTGCCATCTATACACAGCTATACTGGGCACACATTACATAACATGACAATACAGAACATTACAACAGATTTCCAGATACTGCTTTGGGTTACTGCGCATCCAACAATAACAAGGCACTGTTCCAAGGCATATAACAGTGCAATCCTTCTCCAATATCAGCGTTTGGACAGCAGCAATAATGGAGGATGTATTACCTCTCTCTGTCTCTCTCTAAAGTCTCTCTGCAGAACCTTAGGTTCTTGTTAAATGCTTCTGGAGTTTTCTGGGCTGAGGGGTACAGATTTGACATACGGCTGTCCAAAGTGAGGAAGGGTGCGCTAGCCATGTTCCCTCTCACAGCAGCAAAGTCTCTCCCTGTCATAATCATGCACAGTACTTTGCTGACGGACTCTATGGCCTTGTAGATTCTGGACTTTCTAATCTTCCTTCTCTCTCTGGAGCACTGTGCTTTAGCTCTGGAAGTCTCACAGATGGTGGTTCTCTGTGACTTGAGGCCTAGCTCAGGGAAACTTGCTCACACACATCTATCCTCTTCCTCTGCTTTGACTTAGCTCCCTTTTGGGGGCAGACCCAGGGTCCATCTCCCCAGCAACCCAAACTCTAAATGCAGATTTAACTCTTAACTGTTCATACAGTGTCATTAGGTACACACATACAGTAAATCACAACACTTAACTTGGCAATACAGCATTACATCAATTTACCATTTGCAGTGACCCTGTTCTGTGGTACTGCACTTACTGATTATTCTGTCTGGTTGTTCTTCTCCACACGGCTTTGATTTTCTTACATTGCACTGATGAGGGTCAACAAGCCTGGAACAGATGTGTGCCACAAATGCTCCATAATTTACAATCTACTGCCCATTCTGGATACACAGGTGGTACAAGAGCGAGAAAGGAAAAAATGATTTCCTATAATTTCCACCTGGTAGCTGGAAACATCTGGTTGTTATGAACGTAAAAATCTTTATGACAGTCAGATGTCAAAACTAAAAAGGAGGGAAGAGTCGGGATGACACATGGTGTTCCCCTTCACCCTACAGGTTCTGTATCAGTAATAAAACCATAATATATAATCCCACCAGTAACAGTCAGCAGGCTGATCGTCTGTCATCTATGGGACTTCCAAAGTCTGATAGTGGGGGAAACAAGGTAGGACTTTAACCTTTCTGATCCTTTGTGTCCCTCAGACATTAGTAATGTTGAATGTATTGGACACTTCATCCACCATGAGTAGATAAAATCTAATGGACCCAAATGCGAAATATGTACCAGGGCTACCAACATACCAAGTGCCATTTTTTATTTTTTTTGGTAAAGCCCAATATGGCTACACCAGAGATTATGTCTGAACGATCTTGCGTGCCGCTCTCCGTTTCCTTTCCATATCCTCATACACTTTAATTTGTTGAAGATACAGGATCCACTCACCTATCGAGGGCGGAGAAACAGAACCCCAGCATCTGACTAAAATAACTTTTGCCACCGTCAAACCCCTCATCCAAATCTGTCTAACCCGGGCAGGGACTTCCATATCTAACGTAAGATCTCCCAACAACACTGTCACCATCCCGGGGCTGTACCTCGAGGAGGACTCCTTTTGTAGGCCATCAAAAACTTGTTCCCAATACCTTTTTATTTTACTACATTCCCAGAGTAGATGCCTAAAACCCGCATTTCGGGCAGCAGCAGTCTCGGCCTCTATTCCGGGAAAATTTCGCTTGGATTTTGGGTGTATAATACAACCGGTGAAGGATCTTAAATTGGATTAATTTTTGAGCGTTAGAAAATGTAGTCTTTCTCACATTCCTATAAATACTAAACCATTGCAATGGCGCGCAATGCAATTCTTGCTCCCATTTACTTGTGCTTTTGAATAAAGTTACAGTTGCCAGTGCTGTTCGCAAATTTACTATATAGGCTAGCTATCTTAACCCTCTCACCTATCTGGGAATAACAGTAATCAAAAAATACATTCTCCCGTGGAAAAATACAATCTTTATTGCTAGAGGCATCATAGGCGTGTTTTAAACGTGAATACATAAACACATCTAATAATGTATTATCCGTGAAATTATATTCAGAAAGGGATTTAAAGTGTCCATGTACAAAAAGATGAGACGTATTAACCACCCCCTTACGTGACCAGTAAACATAATCAGTGATTTTAAAAAATTCTGTCAAGTTCCTGTTCTCCCACACAGGGGTAAAAGCAAAAGAGTGAGAAACTTTCAAAATCCGCTTAAGCTTATTCCAAACCATTTGTAGGGACCAAGGAATCATTAAGGATTTCCCAACCCCCAAATAGCCAGATTCCAAACATGAAAAAAAGTGCCATTTATAATACAGAATGATCCATGTGTGATTGCCACCTGGAAAATTTAATGGGATTAAGCTGAAATTGACAAAGTATAAACTACTAGTGGTGCTTGGTCAATGATTACGCAACCAGGGTGGTGTACCCTTTATTTTGGGTTCTTCAGCAGGGTATATGTGGAGACAGGGTCACATTAATACTGGGCGGCATCTCCCCTTGCTGTAATACAGGCTGCCACTCTGGCATGGTAACAGTAATACAGACGCTGGATGTCCTCCTCTGGTATGTCATTCCAAGATCTTTCACCTGGGACCCGTAGTTCACCCAAAGTGGTTTTTGGCTGTGTTGCATGGAAGATCCGTTGCCCTATTCAGTCCCAGATACAGTATTCTCGATGGGAGAGAGATGGAACTGGCCAGGGGAGCTGCTGGATACCCTGAAAGGCATGTTGTGTAGCACATACAGTGTATGGGATGGACACATTATCCTGTTGGAACTCCACATCTCCTGAGTCAAAAAAGGCAGCATTACTAGTTCTATGTTGATATACAAAAGGCTGTTCAATGTTCCCTCCACAAATACCAGATGGAAAAGACCATAGTAACTGATGGTGTCCAACACCATGACAGCCGGTCCTGCGTGTCTCTGCACTATGCATGATGGCTGTAGGACTGGTTCCATGATGTCCTGGACATACTGAAGGTTGGTCAATGAATACCAGATGGGAACGACCATGGTATATGATGGCGCCTTGTGTTGGTCCTGCGTGTCTCTGCACTATGCATGATGCCAGTGGGACTGGTTATACAATGTACTGGACATGCTGAACTTTGGTCCTTGTTCCTCCACAAATACCAGATGGGAATGACCATGGTAACTGATGGCACCAAACACCATGACACCTAGTGTCAGTCCTGTGTGTCTCCATACTATGCATATTGGCAGTGGGACTGGTTCCATGATGTCCTGGACATACTAAAGGATGGTCAATGTTCCTCCACGAATAGCAGATGGGAACAGCCATGGTAGGCTAATGGCGCCCCACACAATGATCCTGTGTGTCTCCATACTATGCATATTGGCAGTAGGACTGGTTCTATGATGTTCTGAACATACTGAAGGATGGTCAATGTTCCTCCACCAATACCAGATGGGAACAGCCATGGTAGGCTAATGGCGCCCCACACAATGACACCTGGTGTGGGTCCTGTGTGTCTCCATACTATGCATGATGGCAGTAGGCGCTCTTCAGCCTCCTGTAAACTCTGATGTGGCCATCAATAGGAAACAATAAAGTTCTGTGATGAAAGAAGGTTCTGCCTTGGTACCGTGAGTTCAGTGTTCTTTGTGTACATGCACAAAGGCACATGGTAGGTGGGGGGCCCTGAGCAGATTTAGCTTTGGAGCCCCTGAAGTTTCAGATTTTTCTGCTAATGCTATAACTATACTTTCAATCTATAAGGGGTGAAATGATGCAAAGAAATCGGCCATCATTTCCCGTGTACTTGCTAAATCCCTTCCTTGCCCAGGCTGCAGTCAAGGGTTACAGGCCGAGAGATTCTCCGGGATAGACAGGCTTATTAAGCATGCTTTAATGCTCCCTAGGCAGTGCTATTTCATAGCAGCAAGCAGGGAGAGCAAACAGCTTCTCGGCTGGCTGGGGCAGGCTTGATAAAATTGTGCTGATTCTGGGCTCTGCCACTCTGCTGACAAGACTCCTGCTTATTGTTAGGGGAGGAGTGATGCGTCTCCGGTCGTCTTGAAGCTTTTTTCCTAGCGCATACACGGTGCTTCTCATTCAAAGCCCCCAATCCATAATCTCGACAAACGTCTCTTCCCTGCATTGATTTCCATTTCAGCCAGTGCAGGGCCCTGAACAATAACGAGTCGGCCGTGAAAAGGGGAATGGGAAGGATAGAGGCGAGCAGCCTTCAAGGTGTTACGGATACACAAGATATAGAGCCGTGTCAATGGAGGCAGCCGTGATGAGGAGGTGACCCAAGATTTATCGCAATGTATTTTTTCCATCTGGGTGACCTCCCGGAGAAGTTCAGAGAATGTCGAGATGCTCGGCTGCGGCTGGATGTCACCTGCGCTCCCTGCTGAGGTGCAAGCGCCAGCAATATGCTGATCCATGTCCTCATAAATGCCTTTCTGCCTTCTCTCCAAAGAGCTATAGTAGATGTGCCGAATACGATGGGGAACGGGGGGGGGAGTTGTATCCGCTCTTACGTGATGAGACAGAAAAGGCAAAAGAATAATTGAATGCCAAATCAACCTTGATGTTATAAAAGGTTAGTCGTGTATTACGGGACTGCCTAGTCGTCTTATTCCAGTGGTCTCATCCAGGAGGTGTTGTAGAACCAGTCATAGAGGAGCTAGAGGGGACACATAGACCCCTATTGAACATAAGAAGATACCACTATTATTAATGGTACCTGGTCAGTTGCCTGAGAGCATCTCATTAGTTTAAAGGGGTTTTCTAAGTGTTTTCAGATGACCTATAGGTCATCAGTATCTGATCAGTGAGGGTCCGACACCTGTTTGAGAAGGCTCGCAGTGGCGCCACGGCCTTCTCTCGGCTCACCGTACTTTGTATAGTGGCTGTGCCTGGTATCACGCTCAGCCTCCTTCACTTCAATGGGGCTGAGCTGCGCCAAGGCCACGTGAACGATGAACGTGATGTCACATGGCCTAGGGAAAGCTGTGAGAAGGCAGTGGTGCTACTGCGAGCACCGGTGCCTTCTCAAACAGATGACTCGCGGGGGTCCCGAGTGTCGGACCAGTTTGGTGAAATATATGCAGTACCCCAGAACAGGGCACTTGCGAACTGTTTCCGTTCTATATGATACAATGTTACATAATGCTATTTTATATGTTCATACCTTGTAATGTACCCAGCATAGCTTTTGTATGGATGAGACGGCGTTAACTAACTTAAATCAGCCCCTACAGAAACTTTGGTGTGGATCCTGGATCTGCCCCTAGCTACGGCTAGTGGGTCTAGAGGAGGAAGTGAGAGGAAGCTTCATGTACTCTACTCCTAACAGGGCCAGACCTAAGTTCCGGAGAATCGCCTTCTCTGAGAATGATCTACTAATAGGGGTTCTCCATGATTAATGTAAAAAATGAAAATCAGAGATAGAGCACATGACAATCTCTTTCTAACAAAGCTAGAACCAGACAAGTAGTGGTCGTTCAGGAGGGGCAGTCAGAGCCTCCCTGATATACTGCTCAAATAATGCAATTGGAAAGCTAAAGGGGCAGTAAACTGGGTAAAACTTCGCTTTTATTAATTAAGGAGATAAAATAGCCCCTACTAGACTAACAACAAATAAGACGTGCCCAAAAGAGGCACAACACACAGACATATATCTCACTCGGGAAATAAGTACAAAGTGGAAGGTCAGATTGGGCGATAGGGGTAACGGTGTATATTGCCCACTGGCCCTAGTACCTCCCTACTTGTCCTGTAAACCCTATAAAGTATCCAAAAGACGGGGTCCAAAAAACCCCGCAAGGGGTGGCCCAGACAGGAACTCTGATCCTGATAAGTGACCCTAGTCAGGCCCTGGTCATAGACAAAAGGGGAACAGGGTGCTGCTTTGGAATACAGTGAGGATATATATGTAATGAACACAGGGAAAAAAAGGGGGGGGGGGGGTATATCACCACCCAGACGTCCAGAAGGGGTCAGGGCGGGGGCATACTTAAGTGTCCCGACGCGTTTCTTCAATTGGAGCCCAGGATTCTTCAGGGGACACGGGGCTATGTGTTCGCTTTGATCAGTCTGTGACTAAGCTTGGTATTGGCTGCGGTCGAGGGTGGCTGTAAGCACACTGTGTAGCAAGACCCAGTGTGGTGGTGTCTGTGGTGGTGTCTGCATCATCCTAGCAGACACCACCACACTGGGTCTTGCTACACAGTGTGCTTACAGCCACCCTCGACCGCAGCCAATACCAAGCTTAGTCACAGACTGATCAAAGCGAACACATAGCCCCGTGTCCCCTGAAGAATCCTGGGCTCCAATTGAAGAAACGCGTCGGGACACTTAAGTATGCCCCCGCCCTGACCCCTTCTGGACGTCTGGGTGGTGATATACCCCCCCCTTTTTTTTCCCTGTGTTCATTACATATATATCCTCACTGTATTCCAAAGCAGCACCCTGTTCCCCTTTTGTCTATGACCAGGGCCTGACTAGGGTCACTTATCAGGATCAGAGTTCCTGTCTGGGCCACCCCTTGCGGGGTTTTTTGGACCCCGTCTTTTGGATACTTTATAGGGTTTACAGGACAAGTAGGGAGGTACTAGGGCCAGTGGGCAATATACACCGTTACCCCTATCGCCCAATCTGACCTTCCACTTTGTACTTATTTCCCGAGTGAGATATATGTCTGTGTGTTGTGCCTCTTTTGGGCACGTCTTATTTGTTGTTAGTCTAGTAGGGGCTATTTTATCTCCTTAATTAATAAAAGCGAAGTTTTACCCAGTTTACTGCCCCTTTAGCTTTCCAAAAGCTAGAACCAGCCCTACATTACATGGATCCAGAGATCTCCCCACTCATTAGTTTTATATCAAGCTGGCAGCTCAAAGGGCATGTCCTTTGTGCTGCGGCTCAGAGGTTGAAGGATGGAACTGAGCATGTGTGTCCAGCTCAGCGAGGTGGACAGAGAAATAAGAATACATTACAAACAGTAGGTGGCGCTGTACAGATACATTTTTATTGAATAACTCATTGGCTGTACTAAATTTTTAATTACATGCAATTACAAAAGTAATCAGATCCAGTTTCTGGTTTGAAAACTGCTGAATGTTTCTCGTGGGACAACCAAGTCAGTCAGTAAGGTATTTAGCTATTTAAGGCTAATAGACTTTGCTGCTGTGAGAGGGACACGGCTGATACACCCTTCACACTTGGACACGACCTGACACACCGTATCTTTAACCCTGTACCCCTCAGCTGGAAACAGCAGCCATCATTGCAAGAATAATATCGCCAGCCTTAGATTCTGCAGAGAGAGAGACTCTGGGAAGATAGAGAGGAAAGAGTACTATGTTTCCCATCCTTGCTCAAATTCATACATTGCTATCTGGGAAGATTTGCACTATGAAGCGTTGGAACTGTATTTTGATACCGTTGGATGTACTTCAACTCCCATTCTTCAGTAAAGAGAGACACTTAATTTCTACATCTGGCCTGGTTACTGACTCCAGCACCATTTACCGGCCATTGCACCCTACATGTCCTGCCTTGCACCCGCACTAAACCACAACAACAAGGGCATCACAACTACCATCAGGCAGGAGCCTCAACATGAAGGTGTGCCCCCAGGGAAGAAAGGCTGCTCCGTCCTAACTTGCACTGGCCCTAGGGAGCATCAGTGTGAGGTTTGCCACTGTGATTGACTGTTACTGCCAGAGCCACTACCACTCCCATCCTCCACTCCTCCAGGGCTTGCGGCATATAATACAAGTGTACATGCTCAATTTTTCAAGAACAGTCAATGCTGAATGGCAAGTGGACAAGAACATATGAGGGAGCGTCAGTGGATTCGCATCTCACTATCACTGTTGCTCAAAGCAGCCTATCACAGAACAGCTTTCATTTTTCTAGAGCAGTTGATGAAATGGAAGCTGGACTCTGATTGGTTGGGAAATCTTAATCTAAAATGGGACCTAAATTATAGGCTGTAATTTGAAGTTTTGACCTTAAAGGGGTTGTGTCATCATGGACAATGAGTGCATATTGCTAGGATATGCCCCCATTGTCTTATAGGTGCGGGTCCCACACCTATATCGAGAATGGAGCCCTGCAAGTGAAGGAAGGTGCACTGCGCATGCGCAGCCACCCTCCATTCACTTTCTATGGGGCCGGCGAAAATAGCTGCTATTTCCGTCGGCCCCATTAGAAATAAATGGGAGAGGGGGTCGCGCATGCGCGGTATGCTCCCATTCACTTCTATAGGGGGGCGGCTTGGTGATGGCCGGATCAGAGTCCTCCAGCCACCACCTTGCGGGGCTCTGTTCTCGATATAGGTGCTAGGATATGCCCCCATTGTCTATGATGAGACAACCCCTTTAATCCTACGGGCATCTTGGTCTAAAGCAAGGCTTCTCCTACAGGATTATAAGTAAGGTGGGTTTGTGGGGCCCATCCAGTCTTGAAAAATATTTTTAATATTAACTAGGATTACAAAAACATAGGCGGAGATTTATCAAACTGGTGTAACCTAGAAGTGGCTAAGTTGACCATAGCAACCAATCAGATTCCACCTTTCATTTTCCAAAGGAGCTGTAAAAAATGAAAGGTGGAATCTGATTGGTTGCTATGGGCAACTCAGCCAGTTCTACTTTACACTAGTTTGATAAATGACACCCCATAGTTCCCCCCAAAAAAACACTACCTCTGTCCACAGGTTGTGTGTGGTACTGCAGCTCATGCCCATTCATGTCAATGGGGTTGAGCTGCGATACCAGATACACGTGTGGCGTTGTTTCTGGATGAAAACAGCCATGGTATTCCAATACTATTACCTAGTTAAGCATACCTGGTGTATTACATTGTGTTTTTGTGGTTTATTATTAATATTATATTACACCCATCACATCGCTTTCTTCCTTTCCTCCAGTTTCTCCTTTGGACACCATTTTACGCATAGGTTCTTATTACATGAAAAGCAGAATAATCTTTATTATATTAAACACTAGTTGCATTTATAATACTGCAGGCTTCAGAGCTGAAATCTCTCGGGACTCGCTTGCACCGGTGGTTTGTGTTCTGGACGTTTTTTATTTGTATTTTAAAGGGGTATTTTCATCTGAAACATTGATGACTTATCACTAGGATATACCATCGATGTCAGATAGGTGCGGGTCCTCAGTTACAAGCTCCATCCACTACACAATGGACGGAGCTGTATAGTTGTGGCAGTGATTTCTGGTGCTGGGACTACTCAAAAACAGCTTATCGGTGGGGTTGTAGAGTGTCATATCCCAACCAATTAGATATTAATGGGCTATCCTAAAGATAGGCCATCAATAGTGAAATCATGTACAACCCCTTGAAGGCATTGAATTGTTGCCATGTATTATGCCTGTTAACATAATGCCAGAGTCAGGGCGTAATAGGAGTATTAAGATGGCAGACCTAGGGACAAATGTTAGATCACTGCTGTGGGCAGCTGGTGGGGTGACGGATAAAGACCCTTGTGTAAAACACTTAGGTGACAGCCTCTGTGGGCTCTGCATCCTGAGGGCTACAGAGTCGAGAAGGAATATTTCCCCCGAGGATGAGGAAAATGGTCTTTACCGCATAAAGGATGGGGGAAAGGGGGTCATTTTGGATGAACGTGGTGGGATAATAGGTGGAACTGGATGGACATATGTCTTCTTACAGCCTTACAAACTAGGGCTGGTGTTAGGGCTGAGGCAAGCATTTATAGGCTGTGTTCACATGTAGAAGCCGCTATAATAGTGATCAGCTGAGGGGGTGGATCCTGACATGGGGATTTAAAGACCACCAGAGAGAAAAATCATCCAAATTGCACTCCCCTAGGCAATAGAAGTTAAAGGGGTATTTCCATCCCACTGCTAGGATATTTCATCACTTTATGATCGGGGGTTTCCAGAGGTTGGACCTGCATCTGTCTTTAAAATGAATGGGCCCGCAGCACTGGCTGGGGTGCCAATGTGCACGGAAAAATGTGAAAGGGTCTGCCATGCTGAATCAGTGCTGCAGCCCTTCATTTTTAGAGGTCAACCCCCCCCACCAATTATTTTATTCATGCTGATCGCTCCTATAGTGGCTGCTTCATGTAAACACAGCCTATAAATACCAAGTTTCCAGTCAATGCTCGATAAAGCCGGCAATGCTTTTCCACCCTGTATATCATAACTGACAGCATCATGATCCGCTGTGCTGCTTGTCTGATGCTGTATTACCCATAGTCTCTAATGAGATATGACCCCTGTGTACATCAAGAATAATGGGGCGGCGTCAGACACAGAGACACTTTATTGTGTCCGTACTGGGAAGCCAAAGGCGTATCCCCATGCATTTTCCCCAGTCCACTTTCTGCCATACGGGGTGTGAATAGATTGGTATACATCAGGAAGATGTCTCGTTCGCCACCTAATGGTCTTTATGTGAAATTTTAAATCCTGTCAATGTTTTGTTAATCTGAATTTTATGTGATGGATCAGAATGCAACAGTCTAAGTTGGTGAAGTGAAATGAGAAAAATATGTAAATAAAACTATTGTTTAGAAATAGAAAACAGAAATTTGCCATGTGCGTATGTATTCACCCCCTTTGTTAGGAAGCCCATAAAAAGCTCTGGTGCAACCAATTACCTTCAGAAGTCACATAATTAATGAAATTATGTCCACCTGTGTGCAATCTAACTGTCACATGATCTGTCATTACATATACACACCTTTTTTGAAAGGCCCCAGAGGCTGCAACACCTAAGCAAGAGGCATCACTAACCAAACACTGCCATGAAGACCAAGGAACTCTCCAAACAAGTAAGGGAGAATGTTACTGAGAAGTACAAGTCAGGGTTAGGTTATAAAAAAATATCCAAATCTTTGATGATCCCCAGGAGCACCATCAAATCTATAATAACCATGGCACAACAGCAAACCTGCCAAGAGACGGCCGCCCACCAAAACCCATGGACCGGGCAAGGAGGGCATTAATCAGAGGGGCAGCACAGAGACCTAAGGTAACCCTGAAGGAGCTGCAGAGTTCCACAGCAGAGACTGGAGTATCTGTACATAGGACGACAATAAGCCGTACGCTCCATAGAGTTGGGTTTTATGGCAGAGTGGCCAGAAGAAAGCCAGAAGAAAGCCATTACTTTCAGCTAAAAACAAAAAGGCACGTTGTGAGTTTGCGAAAAGGCCTGTGGGAGACTCCTAAAATGTTTGGAGGAAGGTGCTCTGGTCTGATGAGACTAAAATTGAACTTTTCGGCCATCAAAGAAAACGCTATGTCTGGCGCACATCACATCACCCAAAGAACACCATCCCCACAGTGAGACATGGTGGTGGCAGCATCATACTGGGGGGACTGGGAAACAGAGTTGAGGGAAAGATGGACGGTGCTAAATACAGAGATATTCTTGAGCAAAACCTGCACCACTCTGTGCGTGATCTGAGGCTAGGACGGAGGTTCACCTTCCAGCAGGACAATCACCCTAAACACACGGCTAAAGCAACACTTGACTGGTTTAAGGGGAAACATGTAAATGTGTTGCAATGGCCGAGTCACAGCCCAGATCTCAATCCAATAGAAAATCTGTGGTCAGACTGTTCACAAGTGCAAACCATCCAACCTGAAGGAGCTGGAGCAGTTTTGGAAGGAGGAATGGGCAAAAATCCCAGTGGTAAGATGTGGCGAATGCTCCTAGAGACTTATCCAAAGCGACTTGTAGCGGTGATTGCCGCAAAAGGTGGCTCTACAAAGTATTGACTTTAGGGGGGTGAATAGTTATGCACATTGACTTTATCTGTTATTTTGTCCTATTTTTTGTTTGCTTCACAATAAAAAAACACAAACATCTTCAAAGCTGTGGGCATGTTCTGTGAATTACATGATGCAAATCCTCAAACAATCCATGGTAATTCCAGGTTGTGAAGCAACAAAATACGAAAAAAGGCACTGTATAAAGGGGTTGTCCTGGATTTGAAAAACATAGCTGCTTTCTTCCAAAAAGAGCACCACCCCTGTCCAGAAAACAGGCTTGTTTTCTAATCCTGAACAATCCCTTTAAGCCCAATTTCAGGGTCCAAACATTAAAATGAAAGGGTTTTCAGATTGGATACTTAAGTAATTACTTTATGCAGAGGGGTTAAGGGCTATGAACACCTTTGGGGGTGATTTTTTTTTTATGATTGCATTTTTCTAATTTTAGGCTAAAAATCATTTTTTCAGTTGGTCCTTATTAAAAATATTAAGCCTTTCTGTCACAAAGGGCTAACTGTTTTTCTAGCTGTATGAATCCTACTTTCACTTAGTGCTGGACATCTAATAAATCTTATCTCTAAATTACTAAAAGGTCATAAACACTTATTTTAGCCACAGTCTTATCAGTAATAAGAACTGAGCTATAACGAGTGTTTATAAGGTCAGGGATCAGAGATGAGGAGCCGTCAGATGAGCTGCCTGGCGGAACAGAGTGAAAATTCAGATCCTGCTACTAGATAAACTAAAGGCTGCACAAAGACAGTAGTTCAAAAATTTTAATAAAGACCAAATGAAAAAATTATTTTCAGGTCAAAATGAGTGCAATGCAATAATAATAATAACAATAATGATAATAATAATAATAATAAAAAAAATGCCCCCAAAGGTGTACATAGCATTTAAACTATCTGACTTTGAAATCTGACTTTGGCGCACCTTATTACCGTAATTTGTTTGATCCTCCTGAAGGGCATATTTACACGATGCACTACTGACAAGAATTTTTCTGATGCGTATTTCCGCCATGTAAACATGCGTTAAGGATATGGTCACACGTGGTGGGTACCGGCTGCAGTTCTGCTGCAGCAAAATTCGTAACACGGGAAGCATATTTTGTCGCAGAATTCACTGCTGAAATGCTGTGGATCTGCTGCATTGCAAAAATCCACAACATCCGCGAATGCAGTATTGTCACCTTTTGCTGCCCCATTTAAGTGAATGGGTCCGCATCTGACCCGCAAAAAAATGCGGATCGGATGCGGACAAAGGATACGATCGTGTGCACGAGCCCTTAAAGGGGTTGTGCACGTTTGGAGGGTTTTGGCAACCTCCCTCCTGCTTCCAGAAGCTGGCTCCCGTCTCCTGCACTCTCCAGCCTCCACTGCTCTGCTTGGGTCCCTGGATATAAACTTCCAGTTTGACAACGCTGCAGCCAATGGCTGGCTGCAGTGGTGACCTGCTCTCCTAGCCCAAGGAGACGGGAGCCAGCGTTGGGAAGGGCCAACAACTTTAAAGGGGGTTGTCGAAGATTTTGATATTGATGGCTTGTCCTCAAGATAGGCCATCAATATCTGATTGGCGGGTGTCCTACACCCTGCACCCCTCACTGATCAGCTGTTTTCTTTTAGCTCTGGTGCCGGAAGTCGGCACCGGACCTGCACAGCTCCGTTCATTGTGTAGTGGACAGAGCTGGAAAAACTGCAGCGCTGCTCTCATTTACTTCAATGGGATGGACGGAGCCGGCAGCAGCTGATCCTGAGGATAGGCCATCAGTATCAAAATCCCGAACAATCCCTTTTAAAGGCACTCACAATATGTGTACATTACGTGCCCGTGTCTATTCATCACAAGCTTAGGGTGTGACAACACGACCCGAGTCAGATGGCACAAAGGAGAGAGAGCGGCCTTTTCGCTGTGCCCCAGGAGGGGTATGTCCATTGATTGAACGCAGGTCGGTGTGGAGCCGGTGTGAGCCTCATTCCCCGTTGCTGGCTTACAATTATTGGAAAAGCACTCGTGCTGCTGCACTGAAATTAGTTATTGATCCCTTGTCCGGGTGATGAGCCTGAGCTCCTCCACTCCGCTCCCTCACATCTACTGACAGCCCTGACTCCTCCGCCAGCCCTCATAGCTGAAGACAAATAGGACAGGCCTGGCTTAACCCCTTCACCCCCTCCTATTCCTCACTGCGCCCTTGCCTAAAAGAAACTGGGAAGATTCCACTTCATATAGCAAGGGGGGAGTCTCTCCGTTCATTGCCCTACTGACAAATATTCGCCGGTCTACTTATATTTCAGTATTGTGTTCTTCCCTGGAGGCCATACTGTAGAGGAGAAGATTTCCGAAATGACGAAGAAAATCCCCCAGATAAGGTGCAACGTGAGCTCTCTGGACACGCACAATGCGCCTGTTGTGCGTGAGACCCTAGGCTGGAACTAAGCTGATAAGTCGCGGGGCCGAATTATTTTACAGTTGTGATTTGGCTGCAAAAAATACAACCAGACGGCAGACAGGTCGCAAGCAAGTCACAATCGCCCTCGTTTGAAATCTAGCAGGTTTGGATTTTTGGTCATGGTCACGTACCACAATGTGACTCCATTGGCCACGATTAGACGCGATGTAGCAGTGTGGGTGACACGACCTATCTCACCGTCTAGCTATAGCTTACAGGGGTTGTCCAGGATTTTGATATCGATAGCCTATCCTCAAGTCCGAATCCCTACACCCCGGCCAATCAGCTATAGCCTGGTGGGGTTAGGCCCATTGTATAGTGGATGGAGTGGGGGTCCGCTTCAGTAATCAGCTCTGTCTGCTACACAATGGACGGAGCTGTGTACTTCCAACAGCTACAAGGTAACAGCTGATCGGTGCGGGTGCAGGGTATTGGACCCCCGTCAGTCTTATATTGATAGGCCATCAATATCAAAACCCTGGAGAACCCCTTTAGGCCTCATGCCCACAAACGTTTTTTTTTCCCGTTTACTGGCCGTTTTTTGCGTTCCGTATACGGTCCGTATACGGAACCATTCATTTCAATGGTTCCGCAAAAAAAACGGAATGTGTTCCGTATGCATTCCGTTTCCGTATTTCCGTTCCGTTTAAAGATAGAACATGTCCTATCTTTAGCCGCAAATCACGTTCCGTGGCTCCATTAAAGTCTATGGGTCCGCAAAAAAACGGAATGCATACGGAAATGCATCCGTATGTCTTCCGTATCCGTTCCGTTTTTTGCGGAACCATCTATTGAAAATGTTATGCCCAGCCCAATTTTTCCTATGAAATTACTGTATACTGTATATGCCATACGGAAAAACGGAACGGAAAAACGGAACGGAAACACAACGGAAACAAAAAACGGAACAACGGATCCGTTTAAAACGGACCGCAAAACACTGAAAAAGCCATACGGTCGTGTGCAATAGGCCTTAAGGGTTCACTCAGACAAGCCATGTAAAACCTTTCCATGTTCTGTGCTCCAGAAATTGTCCATTTTCCATCCGTGCTTTGTCGCCGATTGCATTGCATTTGTTAATTTTTCCATCATTATGGCATCAGAATGACCACTCCTAGCATCCATCTGTGAAAATGGGAGGCACACAGATGGTGGCATGGGGTTCCGTTTTTCATATAGCCATTGACGTGAATAGGCGAGTCTAGTGTGAAAATCACTTATTGTGAGCTTCTGGGTTCTTTTCTGCTGCTGCCTTGTTTTGGATATACAGCATGCTGTAGGCCCTGGGTACAAACTGCAGGGGGCATTGGCTATACACATGACATTGGAATCAGTTTTAGGCCTTATTCGCACAACCGTATCAGTTTTGCTGCTTTCAATGGATCCGCGGTCCACATTTTGTGACACTTTTTGTGGAAGGGACATACAGATGTGGAAAACATGCGGAGGATCAGTGTGCTTTCCGCATCTGTATGTCCTTTCTGCAAAAAGACTTGTCCACAAAAAGCGGACCCATTGAATTCAAATGCAAAATGGACTACATCTGTGTTTTGCGGATCTGCAGTTTGCGGACCACAAAACACTTATGGTCGTTACAGTATGCTGGAGCATGGTTCAGCTTGGCGAAATCCAGGCAGAAGCCATGGTGAGAGCAGAAGACTGACTGCGCAATAAAGTGGCAGAAATCCTTGAAGATGAAGGAAAAGCAACTAATAATCAAGATCCCCTGCCACCTAAGTCTGGGTCTACACGACGGCATGTGTCGCACTACACATAGGGCAGAACTACACTGCAACATGTGTCGCTTGACATTTTGTCGTACCAATGTCACGCGACAATTTTTATAATTATAGTCTACGCGACAGTCGCAGAAAAGTCAATTCCAAATGGATTTTTTGCGACTGTCGCGTCGCAGTCGCAGCATGTCACATTTCGCAGTGCGACACCATAGACTATCATTATAAAGATTGTCGCGCGACATTGGTGTGACAAATGTCGTCGTGTAGACCTAGCCTAAGAAGGTTAGGTCTCATGAACACAGGTGGCCAGAACACAGCACTGATTAAAGAGTCCTGACAGGAGCAGTCACTGGGCGGCGCCTGGCATCATAGGTGCTATTACAGCGACCCCCTGAGGAACCAAGGTAGAGGATAGGAGTGGTAGTGACCCAGATGAAGTGTTGTGTCACGGTGTACTCCCTCAGTCCTTTGCTCCCTGGGAATCGGTGCTGTGGAAATGTAGTAGTCCAGAGTTAAGTTTTTTTTTTTTTACTAAGTGCAACATAGAACTTGGAATACATACAGTAGCGGTAGGCTTTAGTGCAATTCTTCTCTGGCACCAATAAGGATATGGAGGTAGGTTGGTTGGTGATAATTTAGCACTTAGGTGATACTGGCCTAGTAGTTGGTGATGGGTACTTGAGGATAATTTCGAATGGTTCTCGCAGGAGCATTGCAGTCTGCTTCCTCTCCTTTTTGTCTCTAGACAGGAACTCCCCCTTCTGGCAGGAAACAGGACCAGCCCACTCCTAGAGTTTAGGAACAGGGTGGTTAACCCTTTTCCTGCCAACCTTTGCCATTCCTTGCTGATAGTGATGGCCAAGAAACAAACAGTAAAACATTACATAAAAATAAACAATTTTATAGTACCGCCGGGGTACTACACACTCCATGGATGAAAGCCAGGCCGTCCTCGAGCTGTGCTTGTGGTCCCTCGTGCTAGTCTTGTATCAAATGTCAACGGCTGCTGTTCTCACTGACCCCTTCACTTCCATTGCTGTAAAGAGACCAGGTTAAAGACAATGGGCCAGATTTATCATTAGCTCAAGTCAGAATAATGGAGTGAAAAAGTCGGAAAAAAATGCGCAAACGCTAAAACTGCGCACAAATTTGCGACTTTTTACTGCTCTGCACTATGCTCGCCAGTTTTCTGAAAGTGGGCGTGTTTACTTATGTAAATTAATCTCTAGACAGATTTACTATTGGGACTATTTAAAAAGTCGAAAAAAAGTCGCAAAAAAATGCGCAATTTCACTCCAGTGAGGACCATGCTTATCTTATGAGACTTTTTAATAGAACATGCGACTTTTTCGTAAAACTTGCAACTTTTTCGTAAAGATGTGCGACTTTTGTAAAGCTGCTTACTGACAAATAAACTGCTACCGTCAAACCACATTTATTACAGTCTTAAAGGGCCGATCATAAATCTGACTTGGCTAAAACTGACTTTAGCCATATGTGAAAGTGGAGTGAGCTGTCAGAGTAATGATAAATCTGGCCCAATGCCTGGGCTAACAGTTCTGACTACCAGGGGAACATATTGCTAGCACGCAAGGGGGGCCAGTCCATGATGGTGCCAAATAGGGGTGCTAGCTACCTATCCTAAAGATAAAACAATCCCCAGCTGTGGGTTTCTTGTGCGCCAGAGTCCCTGGTATTCACAGTTGGGCGGTAGAGTACCTGGGTCTATGTGGCTCTTCTCCAGAGTCCAAGAAACACAGTACCCAAGCTCACCTTTGCTCAGGTGCGTTTGAGTCCTGCAGGTGGGTAATGAGCTTGTAATGTTGCAGAAAACAGAATCCCTCACTTACGGCTGTTTAGCAAAGAGTCCCAGAAGCACAGGTGAGGGGCACAAGGAGCTCAGGTACATATGAGTCTCTTTCAGGGGTACTTCTCCTTTTAAGAACATTGCAACTCTTCCTCTTAGCAAGATAGATCCACAACCAGAGAAAGGAAGGGAAAGGGGCACAACAGATGCAACTGGGAACACAGAAGGGTGGCAAAAATAAAGGACTCAATAACAAAAAGACACAGGGGCCAGTGCCATGTATCTCACCCTCCTAAATCTCGTCGAGCTCCTACGTCTTCCAGCTTGGCAGGGAACCTCAGATCAGGGAATGGAATTCTTCCTCCTCCTCCCCCAGGTCTTCTCCCAGGATGGTAGTGCTGGCTATGAAATGACGCAGAAATGGCAGCTAGGGCCTGCGCTTCAAGTCTCTCCGGCTCCAATGGGGGCAGCAAGCAGGCCTCAGGATGCAACCAGGCCTGTTATTCCTGACGGAACCGCTGTTGCCCCTCCAATGTCAGCTTCCACGGTAACATGGGGGTCTGCGACAGCCCAGAGTTGATTGTAACCACTACTGAAGCTTCAGTAGTGGCAGTAGCCCATATGTAAGAGAAGTCTTTGAGCAGATACTTGGAAATCGATTGGTTTCTACGGCATTGGAAAGAGTGTCAGTTCTGCCAGATGGATGCCAGTTGGGTTTCCCGCATTCAAAGGTCATCATTCATTGATTGGGAATTCATATTCTGACTTTGCACTATGTTAGAGCTACAGTTACCTATAACTCACATCTGGTCTGGCCCCCTGATATACTAGTTGTGCCAGCTGGGGGGAAGATCTTGGTGCCATATCGATAAAGGATCGGATTAAACACATAAGTTTTGATATGTGAAGGTTGAATTCTCATATTTCAGGATCAGTTGTTGTATGGTCAGAGATTTTGAACAGACATAAATGGCCAAAAAAAGTAAAGACCAAAAAAAAGGACTTGACTGTGTCCGCATCGAGGTGAACAAAGCTTGCTCAAAATTTCTTTCAAGTAATGGTGTGGTGTGGTCCACCATAAAGGTCTGGAAGGTGATTCAGCTCACTTGTTTGAGGAGGATGGAAATCACCTTAATTCAACAGGTAATCAAGGGATTGACAAAGCACTGCAACTTTGGCAGCAGTCTCACGGTACAGCAGCTAATCATACTGAGTAAGGGGATTCTCATGGTTATCTCAGTTATCATTCATGATTGATGACCAGTTAACAGAGACTAAGTCCCAGCATGCAGCATGTGTTTCATGTGTGTCCCCAAAGAGCCATTGTTCTTCTCCACTATTGGGGAGCCTAAATCTTATGGTTTTCCATTTCCCACTCAACTGTTAACTTTTTTGTTTGCTCAAACTTAATAAATCTGCTTCATTTCTGGCACTGTGTGCTACTCTTATGTGCTTATTGTATGTTATAAGTGTGTGTAGGCACAATATGGAAGTACTATGGTACTGTTATTTTGTGCTTATGGTACTTTTATTTAGACGCTGTTGTTTAGGCTGCATTACTTTCTATTTCCTGCTTTTGAAAAACAAAATGGAGGTGGGGCTCCATATGTTTCCCAAAGGCCTCTACCTATTTTGATCGAATACAGTTTAAACATCTTTTCCTTTACTGAACACAACTCTAAATCCAGTGGCAAACAAAGCATATTGGTTACTGACACCGTATGATAATGGTTTCAACCTTCAGATGAGACAAAAACTCTTGGTTGTTTCAGTACACACAACGGTGCAATTTCTTAATGTTGCAAAATATCCAAATGCATAGAGCAATGGACACAGGTCCCTGTTCATCTCACAAAGACCATACCCAGACTATGTTACTTCACACAGTCTCACAACACAACCTCAATGTCCACGATGCATTTAGCACCACTCTCTCAAGAGTTCAGTACACCCAAGTGTCTCCTCCAGGAAATCTTACCATGAAACATTCAGGCCACTCCTCAAGTTTATGCCTGGCTCTCAAATGCTCCCTCTACAACACCCTACCCACTTTCTTCTCCATTGTAGCTGGTTTTCTAGCTCACATGGACAGAGATCTCCCTCTGTCCCCAACAGGACCTAACTACAACCTCTGCCAGGTTTCAGCACAGTACTGCTCACCTCATTGCTGGTCCCCCAAAACCATCCCTTACGCCGGAGACAACAGTGTTCATGAAATATGGTCAGTGTTATGTCCGCATTTCCCGGACCAACCATGGTTTGTCCGACATGAAACCCTTGCATTATAGTGATTAATGCTGTGACCATGGGTCTACTATTCCGTACTGATGCAGTGAGTACAGGACAATAGACCTACGTCCATCACAAGCGCCATGTTTCGTGGACCATTTGAAAATGGCCTTATTATTGTGAGTTGCGAGGAAAACCAGATGTTGCTCTGGCTGTAGGGAATAGACCTACAACTAGAAATCCTAAACATCTACTACAATACAGGGGAAAATGAAGAATAAGGGTCTACAGCCAGGCATAGGAAGGTCAGAGGAGGTAGCCAAACACAAGACAGAGGTATAAAACAATGCTGCCACAGGAGCGTGTATGGACAGATATATATATATAGACAATGGAAGGTCAGATCCCAGCTCAGGAAGGACAAAAACAGAAATTAGGATAGGCATGAGAGACTGGATATCCTCATCAACTGAATCTGAAAATGAGGCATCGAAACCTAGGCACAAAAGATGGAGCCATGGATTAGGAATTAGAAGATCTCTGCTAGCCCATAGAGGCAAGACAACCGTAGGGATGTTTTAGCCTATAGACTAGATTTAGTAAGAGAGCCAAGTCTTCAGTTGTGATTTGGTGGACACAGGTGGAAATTTCTCTACATGTTCTTGGGTTACCTATCTGCCGAAAGAAAGGGGCTGAGCAGCAGCCCTACACAACACGTGTATGGAAAAACGGTGGAGACTCGTTGTTCTGCTAGAGAGGGTCTTGGGAGTCTGACCCCACCAATCAGTGTTTAGTCCCTATAAATGAACGCCAATTGACTTATATCATTGATCGGTGCTGGTTATGGCCCGACATCAGGCCTTGTAAAAGGACCCTAAGGATTGAATTGAATGGGCCCTCTGCTTGATATACATATTACTGGATCCCACACAGTCCTGGTCAGAGGTGACCTTTTATCTGGTAAAACCTCAGGGCCCCTGGTGCTTCAACTCACCTATTGGTGGCATGTTATGCCATTCATTAATATAAGCACAGAGGGATTTTAATTTACTTCTGATCTAGGCTGAAAAGTGTATGATAGGAAAAGGGAGAAATAATTCCTGTGCGCTCTAGAGGCGGTGGGCTTCAAATGTTTTTTAATTGTTAGTTTGTTAAATGTAAGTTGTAATAAAGTGTTAAAAAAAAACTTGCTGTAAAAAAACATTTAGGATTTTAGGAAATCAGGCCGATGATGGCCTCTATGGAAATGTTAGGGTGAGTTCACAGGATTTTCTGGGTGTTTTTTATTTTCTTTGGTGTTTTTGGCAAAAATGTTTTTCTTTTTGTAACAATTTTTTCTCTCATTTTTTTCCTCGTTGCCTGGCATTTTTCTTCCATTTTTTTTCTCATTTTGAAGCTTCAAAAAACGCACGTGCATTAGCGTTATTTCATGTTATTTTTTACCAATGCTTTTTTCCCCAGAAAGAATGTCAGTCATGCAAAAAACGCCACTATAAACACCAGGTACTAAAACACATTATATAGGCGAAAAATACCTGAAAAACGCTTAAAAAAAAAAAAGACACTGCTCAAGTCAGGCGCTTTTTTTTGTGCCTCAATAAAACACCAGGACTACGACTGTGTGTGAAGGAGCCCTGATGGACGGCCATATTGGTTTCAAAAAGTTGAGAAAAAAAGGCAACTCAAAGAACTGGTGGTGATTTTGGGGGATTTCAAGGAACTCTTTAAATACTGTTTTCTTTAAGTTAGAAAACAAAGCTATTGAGTCAGCGGAGCCACAACTGCAGGTGTGAACAAAGACAAAGCACAATATTCACATGCAGCACACCCCGGGCACATCACTGTGTGAAAGCCTGAGCCCAGCACCACATGGTAAAGCAGTGATACCGGTTTTTGCATTCAGACAAGATGAAAACAGTGAGGATGACGCCCATTCCCAGAGCTAATGAGACTGCGGGGCATTTACTGGGAGGCTTTGTCCTGCCCCTCCCTGCTGAATGCAAATACTGAGCTGCTAAGAGACGGCTGCAGACAGCTGCTAATTCACAACAGCCTTTGGGAAAGGGGCAAATTCTCATCTGTGGTTCTCGCACCGCCGCTGTGGGTGATTGCACTACAAATATGCACAACCAATAAAGTAGAATAAAAAAATTGGATAGAACCCCGCTTTATCAAGATCAGACCTCAGTATATGGGCGGCTGACTACTGGAAGAACAACTTTTTAACAGATTTATGGTTGTTGATTGTTGCCGCAAAAGAATATGGAGAATGAATGGTGTACAAAAAATAGAGACTGCCTGCAGCAGTGCCCCCATATAATAGATCCAGCCTGCAGCAGTGCCCCCATATAATAGATCCAGCCTGCAGCAGTGCCCCCATATAATAGATCCAGCCTGCAGCAGTGCCCCCATATAATAGATTTAGCCTGTAGCAGTGCCCCCATATAATAGATCCAGCCTGCAGCAGTGCCCCCATATAATAGATCCAGACTGCAGCAGTGCCCCCATATAATCGATCCAGCCTGCAGCAGTGCCCCGTTATAATAGATCCAGCCTGTAACCGTGTCCCCATAAAAGATCCAGCTTGTAACAGTCTCCCCATAACAGATCCAGCCTGCAACAGTGTCCCCATCAGGCCCCTTTCACATGAGTGAGTTTTCCGTGCGGGTGCAATGTGTGACGTGAACGTGCAGCACCCACACTGAATCCTAAGCCATTCATTTTAATGGGTCTGTGCACATGAGCGTTGTTTTTCACGCATCAGTTCTACATTGCGTGAGAATCGCAGCATGTTCTATATTCTGTTTTTCACTCAGACCTGGTCCAATAGAAGTGAATGTGGCTTCAGTAAAAAACGCATTGCATCTGGAGGTATTGCGTTTTTCACTGATGGTTGCTAGGAGATCTTGTTTGTACACCTTCAGTTTTTTTTCACGCATCAAAACACATTGCACCTGTGCGGAAAAATATGGAGCCAATCCGTATAGTTCGTGTGAAAGAGGCCTTACAGATCCAGACTGCAGCAGTGTCCCCATAACAGATCCAGCCTACAACTTTGCCCCCATAACAGATGTAGCCAGCAGCAATACCCCATAACAAATCCTTCCTGCAGCAGTGTCCCCATAACAGATCCAGCCTGCAGCAGTGTCACCATAACAAATCCTTTCTGCAGCACTGTCCCCAGAACAAATCCTTTCTGCAGCACTGTCCTCATAACAGTTCCAGCCTGCAGCAGTGTCCCCATACTAGAGTTGGCTTGCAACAGTGCCTTTCATAACATATTCAGCTTACATCAGGACTATCCATGGGCGACTGGATTGGTCCACTGATGACATCAGTTATTGGTGTTTCAGGAGGAAAGGGACATACATAAAGAGACATTGTTATCTGGTAACAGGCTGACTCTAGTGTTCAATAATCCAGAAAAATCCCTGCCCCATGACCATCACTTTAATTCCAGAACTGAGATTCTCCAGTCCCCTTTATCTCCAAATGGCTACATTTCCATGAGATTGCAGTACCTAAAGAACACCTCTAGGTGGTGTAGTGTGCTTTATCCACAATAGCATTTCCCAGAGGCAGAACTCTTCCCCTGAAGTCTCTGCACAGATCTGAGTGAATATAACTTGATTATACCGCGTCTTGAGATGCTACATGTTATCTGTACGGGTTTTGTGAATCATATTCTTTTGCATTAGGGTTGTTATGGAGACCAGACAACAATAGGGGAATGTGCTACAGCCGTTCATCCAAATGCCATTGAATTCTGGGGATTGTAAGGCACAAACGGACACAATCCCTTCCCGTCTGCAACATACTAAGATGAACTTATAGAAAAACCTCACAGAAGGCACTTGGCATACAGTGAGAAGTCCTACTTCTTAGTAGTCCTTTGACTCCTGACTAGCATAAAAATGAAGCTGCATTGTAGTTAAAGGGCATCTGTCAGAAGGATCAGTCCTATTAAATCAGGCATACTGCCTGGTAGGGTTGATCCTTCTGATTAAAATGATGCCTGTCTTATGAAAGTCAGTTGTGGTGTTCCCGAGAAAAAATGACTTTTATTCTATATGCAAGTGAGGGCTTCAGTGCACTGAGGGGCGGGGCCTAGCCTCTCAGTGCCCCACAGCTTCCCAGTGTTGGCCACGCCTATCAGTGCACTGAAGCCGTCCCTTGCATAAAGAATAAAAGTTTTCTTTCTCGGGAACACCACAACCGATTTTCACAAGGCATGTATCATTTTTATCAGCAGGATCGCCCCTAACTGACAGGATAAATTGTTTAATGGGGTTGGTCCTGCTGACAGCTGCTGATTCATCATTGGATAAATTGGATATTAAGGGTACATCATGTATTAGCGCTTAAAGGGTACATTTTAAGGCACATATAATAAAGATGAACCCTGCTCAGTGTTCAAAAGCTTAGCAGGGTTCTCTGAGATTTACATATTGATGACCTATCCTCAGGATAAGTCATCAATATGAGATCGTAGGTGTCCAACTCCAGATCAGCAGTTTGAAGAGGCAACAGCACTTGGTGAGCTCTTCGGCCTCCTCTCAGCTCACCTAGCACAGCGCCATACATTGTATAGTGGCTGTGCTTGGTATTGCAACTCAGCCCCATTCACTTGAATAGGGCTGAGGTGCGCCTAGGCCATGTGACCGATGAAAATGCCCTAAGCATTCACGGAATGCTGCAGGCTCTTCATACAGCTGATCAGCGGGGGTCCCACGAGTAGGACCCCCGCTGTTCTCATATTCATGACCTATCCTGAGTATAGGCCATCACATTGGAAATACTGGAGAACCCCCTTTAACATCAAATACACTGTTTCAATGCAATTTGACCACTTGCCACTAGGGGCAGTGTATTGCATGCACAACAGTGGTGTAAACTTTGAACAGTAGTAGCAGGGAAACTCTTGCTTTACCGTATAGGTGGCAAAATATGTTGGAAAATTGTGATAAATCAATAATATTATTTTCTATAGACAATCGCCACAAACTATAGTTGAAAACACAGGGTTTGGAGGGGTCATAGATGTCCACCAAAAATGAGCCCACTGCCCATATATCTAGACACAGAAATACAATATATGATTCTTAAAAAGCTATTCTGGTACCTTTATATTGATGGCTTCAGGATAGGCCATCAATATATCCGATCAGCGGGAATCCAATACCCCACACACCCGCTGAGCAGCTGTTCTGCAGTAGCTCGGAGCTCCAGTGGTGGAAGTCAGTGCCAGAACTACTCAGCTCCATCCATTATGTAGTGGACAGATCCTACATAAAGTAATATAATAATGGTGCCATACATTGTCTGAATAATACTGCTATATAAATATTAATAAGTTATTTATGGGTCACAAGCCATGGATGGCGGGACTTGTGCGGTATGCCCTTTATCAGGGATAACATAGTTTGAAACTGGACATACACATTAGCTGTATGTTGACTGAACCCACCAATTTTGGCAAGAGCGGCTGACCATCCAATATGTATGGGGGTCTCTCAACTCTCGTCCATTGGCAGATGTCGGTAGAGATAAGGATCTGGCATGGTTGGATTTCTCCTGCTCGATCCTTCTGTTCTTGGGGAGATAATACCTGAGAAGTCTGGCAGTGGTTTCCTCCACTCGGAATGCGTGTGTATGAAGGTATCGGAAATTATAGCTGTCTCGACCAACAGATGTCTTGTCTGTATGGAGACCTAAAGTCCTGCCTTGGTCCAATGGACTTCCTAATACATAATTATTTTTTTTTTATAGAGTTACTTTTTAAATGGGTTCTCCAAAACCAAAAACCCATTTTCATATGGCCAGGAAGGGTGCAGGGGTAAAACAAAAAAAGAAGTTTCATCTGTAACTAGTGCCCCAGTTCCAGCACCAAGCACCCTTCTTCTCCGCTTGTGGTCCCTGCTGGTCTGGAAGTATGTAGTGCAATCTACACTCAAGTCACTGCCAATCCATGGCCTCAGTGGTGGCAGCGGACACATTCCATGACTGGGCATATCACTGGTGAGGCCATTGTTCAGTCAGCATCCGGGAAGTGCGTATAGACAGCACGTCATACTTCTGGGGCAGTGGGGACCAGAAGTGGAGGAGAAGGGAGCTCTGTGCTGGAACTGGAGAGCCGGTAAGAGGGGAGGTTTTTTTTTCAACCCTTGCACCATCTGGCCATAAGAAAAGGGGTCCCCGGTCTCTTTCACATATGACCCCAAGCTGCAGCCTCATGTACACGAACGTATTTTCTTTCCATGTCAGTTCTGTTTTTTTTGTGGACCGTACACGGAACCATTCATTTCAATGGGTCTGCAAAAAAAAAACGGAAGTTAGGCTACATGCACACGAACGTTGTTTGTTTCCGTGTCCGTTCCGTTTTTTTTGCGGATAGGATGTGGACCCATTAATTTTAATGGGTCCACAAAAAATGCGGACAGCACACCGTTTTAGGCATTGTTACAATGGATCCGCAAAAAAAACGGATGGCATACGGATGTCATCCGTTTTTTTATTTGCGGACCGCAAAACACATACGGTCGTGTGCATATAGCTTTACTCCGCGTGCATTCCATTTCCGTATGTCCGTATTTCTGTTCTGCAAAAAAATAGAACATGTCCTATTATTGCCCGCATTACGGACAAGGATAGGACTGTTCTATTAGGGGCCAGCTGTTCCGTTCCGCAAAATACATACGTATTGAGGCCTTTTATTTTTTAAATTTTTTTTGTTACTTTTCTTTTTACTCTTTAGATGTTCCTCAGCTTTCAGTGCAGATCACTATTCCTGCCTATACTTTGGTAAGGGATGTGAAAGTTGTGTTTCCTACAATACAATCAGATGTCCTACAGGATATCAACTGTAAATGGCTGCCCTCCAGTGCAGACCTGCTGGGGGGCCAAAATGCCATATACATGTTTATCTCCACCCAGGGACACAGAAAGGCTTTTTAATTAGAAGACAATCCCTTGAAAGAAAAGCAGCTCCTCCAACAATGTAGGTCTAGATACCTCTGAAAACCCAGTAGATGGCAGATAGGGGACTGCCATTTGTTTGCAATACTGGGAGGGGGTGTAGATAGAGGGGAAGCTGAATTTCAAAGGGTTTTACCTTTTTTCCCAAGGCTTTCCTGCCCCTTCCTGACTAGCACATCAATTTAAATATACCTTGGGAGGTCCTGGAGAAGGCCAATGCATCTTATCTTCATGGTTCAGGTTACACAAGGATTGCACATTTTGTTCTTAGCAGAAGTTGAACCCCCTATGGGTCTTTCATTGGAAACTCGTTTACTTGACCAAGACTCAACTGAGTGTTTCTCTGGCTTATAAGATCTCTACCGTCCTTTTGGTGACAGGAGGACAAACAAACAAGTATGGGTTCAGCTCACAGCATGGAGAGCAGGGTCAATGGTATCTGTGAAGTCTCCCACACAATGATCCCTTATCTGCTCTGTTTTACAGCCATCTTCTGCCCTTTTAACTTAGTTTTCAATCAATGGTGTTCAATCCAGCCTAAACTCAGGATACCTTCTGCTGACATATCCTTGATGGTCATCATTAGCCCAACAGCCCATCTTCATAACTCCCCCATACGCATGCATGCTCGACTTGGCCTCATGTGTTTTCTCAATGGGTACAGGGGAGTAAGACGCTCCCAGACACTTATGGGTGTGATTTATCTTCCTTGAGATCAAAAGGATAAAGTGTTGAAATTCAAGAGCCCGATCCTTCTTTTCCGCTGACAAATCATCTGTTGGGAGAGAGTTGGCACACCACCATACATATAAGATAGTTGGCAGGTCCCACTGAAATCTGTGAGTTTGGCCTTGCTCGTGTGTGTTTGGAGGCCGTTGGCTTTGTTCTTGTGTGTATGAAGGCCTTTAATATGGGTGCAACAGTAGCCCAAGAAAAGTAGAATACAAACTTTTGGGTCCTTACATGGTTCAGTTAGCGCAAAGTTATCGGTACCATGGAGACCCCTGCAGATATGGGTCATCGTCCTTCCCCATGAGTAGCATGAACGTTTAAAAGGCTTTTTACCCAAGAGGCACTGGAACCTTCACACACAATGAAGAAATAAAGGGCCCAATGTTCACATCACTCTCTATGGGAAGGGTGGTAATGGCCAGAAATGTGGGTTATCCAGAACCGTAGGGCAATACCAGAAAGGACCCCATTCTGATTTTTGCAGTGGAGTCCTCTTTTGTACCTCTATAGATCAATCCCAAAAATTTAGCAGTAGCAAAGATGGTATAATGAGATTATTGACGTGACATGAAAAAATCTCCTTTCCTTGACTTCTGAGATCTTGGTGATTCAAGTGGTGCCATTTTTCCTTATTTTCCCTTAATAGATAGGCACCAAAATTTGGGAATTTAAAAATAAATAAAAAATGATGGTGGATTTTTGGGCTGTGACTAGCGAAGAGCGAAATTTTGAAAAATTTGATTTGGCAACTTTGCCAAAGTTAGCCAAGAAATTCAATTTGTTAAGAATTAATTTGTCCAGAATTGCTATTAATCAGGTTTACCCAGGCCACTCTGCCTTAGGGTATGGCCACACGGGGTGGCCGTGCTGCGGGTGGGTTGCGGCCATGCAGCAGTGAAGAAACTCCCTTCCGCTGCCTTTCATTTAATAATGAAGACCGCACTGTATAGTCCTTCTTCTTTGTTAATAGCTGTGTGGCACTTTTAAACAGGGGCTGTTGCTGGTATGGGATTTGGCTGGTTAGATTGGGGGGGGGGGGGCAATATGCAAATTACCGCTGTTCTGGCTTGCAATCTACTGTAGGTTATTTGACAGTAAACACAGAATATTAATCAGCTCTGGCATACCCACTACTCAAACCCCAGCGCTCTTCTGCCCTACAGGTGGGAGCCCTTCTTCTGCCATCTGCTTTTCCTCCTTTTCCACATCATCTAATATCGATGAGAATATGTCATGAGGAACATCCTGCTCCTCCTCTCTCTGCATCTTGCTGACTTTTCTAGGACATGGAGACTTTGAAGGATGATTCGAAAGAAGTAAGGCCAGCAAAAGATGAGGATGGTCATTATTAAGACTTGGCCCCAATAAGGGGTGCAGACTGGATGGTATTGGTTGGCACTGGAATAATAAAGGTGTTCATCTTATTGGTATTGAATTATATATCTTAGTTTATGGCTGATGTCTGAATAAATAAATAAAACTAACGCAGAATAAGTCTCCCTGCACTCTTCCTATAGTCTCTCTGCACTCTCCCTATGATCTCCCTGCAGTCTTCCTATAGTCTCTCTGCACTCTCCCTATGATCTCCCTGCAGTCTTTCTGCACTCTCCCTCTCCAATATTCTTCTATTAATGGTTTTCAGCAACACTGTCCCTAGCGTTTGAGCGCTTGCCATGTCTCTCCCTATGCTCAGCTCACAGGACCATGGCGGAGACCGTGCAGGATCAGGGTTTTATAGGGCTGTGGCATCACAGGGGATTGCTATCTACGGATTGGCTGGCTGCACGGCATTATGGGTGATCGTGCATTCCTGGGCTTCTTACTTTCACTTTGTAACCCGTGCAGCCATTACTACGAAGTAGTAGGAAATTTAGATTAGTGGCGAATCGAAGTTTCCCTAAACTTCGGACCAAATTCGGGCTCAAATGCTTAGCTTCGCACAACACTAGCTGTGACCTTTCCAGAAACTCTCCACAAGTATTCTCAAGTCCCTCCCAAGAAGTTTGAAACTGACTCAACCCCCTTGTATTGACCCACCACTTCTTGTGGTGCCCATCGCTAAGACTTGCTGATTTCGGCAGGACATCCAAGCCATCTAAATGTGTATGGGGTGCTCCAACTTTCCTTTGACAGCAGATTTCACGGGAAAGAAGGTCGCCCTATCCTTTTGTTCCTTTTATTCTCACTAGAGTGGTATCGGGCAGTGCATTGTTCCCCTTTCTCTATTGAAAAAAACGTAAAATTCCAGATTATGGAATGACTTTAGATGAAATGGTTACAATTTAGGGTGTTGAGAAGTAGTCTGGACTTAAAGGGGGCTCCTGGGAGTAGAATATTGATGACCTGTCCTCAGGATTTGGACCTGTCCAGTCCAAATCCCAGCACTCCTGCCGATCAGCTGTTTGAAGGCTGTGGTGCACCAATGAGTGCTTTCAGGTGACCAGTGATGTCACCTTCATTGGTCATGGAGTGGGTGGAGCTCAGTCATATTCAAGTGAATGGGTCTGGGCTGCAATACCCAGCACGGCCACTATACAATGTACGGCACTTTACTTAGTATTCAGTGATTCTTAAAGCCAACACCATTTTTTGGATCGTAAATGAATGAACACCCAATATATAATACGGTTTTGTGATTTCCACCAGAATGATATCTCTATTCCTTATTCCCTAGCGCTCACCGAGCAACATCTTAAGACAACAAAACGGCAGCCTCCGCAGTGTGCACATAACGTGTCTGCTTTAAGGAGGCCTGAAATAGCAATGGGTTTTGCAGTCCACAGCATGCGTCGCCGTGCCATGCCTGCGAGGGACTCGCATTTGATAGATTCTCATTACAGCGGGAGCAGAGGTGACTGAGGTTCTGCAGCGAACAGATAAGAAAGAGAGAAAACAGGACTGAGAGGAAAAGTGTACGGGGAACAAGGCGGAAGGTGAGGTTGTGAGGAAGATGGCAGACGTAGACAGAAAGGTGCTAACTAGATGTGGCGTGATGGGGGATAGAGGAGACTGCTGAGTATTTTGCAGAGGCAGTGAGTCTCCAGATAGTCTGCATACATGGCAGAGAGGATGGCGAAGAAATAGGCGCCAAAATGGTATAGTCGTATAGATGGCGAGTACCTAAAACCATCGAGACCTGGATGAGCCCCTCCCCGAAGCAACCATGATGAAATATTGGGCAAATATTGGTACCAATGCCATATAATAGTGACATATAGTACCCAAGTCATACTGCTATACAGTGCCTAAATAATGCTTTGGCAGGAGATAGGTTCTGCGGAGGAAATATAATTTTGTTAACATAGCGCCATATACAAATGTTGCAATGTTCCGCACAAGTGGCGGCGTTTCATTTCACACCGTTGTCGCCACTTTTTCAAAAGTGGGTGGAACTTAGCAGAAGAGTGTGGTCTCTCCCAGCCCCCTTCCCCCTTATACTGTACATGCAGAGTGTGTATGTGTTCTGAGTGTGGAGAGGGGAGAAAGCCGTTGTCAGACAGCTCTGGCAGCAGCTTATCTACCACCTGGGAGCAAAAGGATCAGGCATGTTGAAATCCAACTGCCCCATCCTAATTTCCCCTGACCTCTGCTATCGGGAGAGTATGGACACGCTCAACCACATTAGAAGGAAAGAAAGGGAATGTGTGGCCAGAGAATGACCTATTGTTTAAATCACATTTTTATGTTAAACGTATTTATTTAGATTTTTTTGTTGACTTTTTAAAAATGTTGTCACTATCTATATTTTTAAAAAATGTATGTAATCCTGTAATTTTCACACTGTAATTTTCATGATTTTCTGTTCTGTATAGGTTACTTTTTGTAGCCATTATCATTATCAGCACAGCCAGTATTACAATGACAGGTACCACCTCTGTATAGATAACACAGGATCCACCATTCATAGTGATGATGTCACAGCTTATCAGCTCCCTCCTGACCTCTGCACTGGTCACAGAGCATGCCAAGAAAACTCTCCCATAGGAGTCAATGGGGTCAGCTCCTGTCCATTGTGCCTGTGGCCAATGTGGCTGCTCTCAGAAGACAGGGAGCCTTAAAGGGGCTGTCTCACCTCAAACACTGGTGGCATATCGCTAGGATATGAAGATATCAGAGGTAGCTCTAGAATGTAGCTCCCAAAGTAAACAAGTGCGCACCGTGCACGCACAGGCACCCTTCCATTCATTTCATTTCTATGGGAGTGTCAAAAATAACCGAGCGCTGGCTCAGCTCTTTCCGACAGTTCCATAGAAGCGAATGGAGCGGTGGCTACGCTTGCACAGTGCACTCTCCATTCTTCATTTCCATGGGACTTTCGAAAAAAGCCAAGTGCGCTATTTTCGGCACTCCCATAGAAATGAATGGAGGGTGGCCGTGCATGCGCGGTGGGCTCTCCTCCTCTTTGGGTGTTCCGTTCTAGAAATAGGCCCGGGTCTCAGAGGTGATCCGCGTCTATCTGACATTGGTGGCATAACCTAGTGATATGCTACCAATGTTTGAGCTGACAACACCTTTAACATATTTTAGGCCTGTGTAAAAAAACTGCAGAAGTATATACATTTTTTTTTAATAGAGATACTGACATGGAAAAAAAAAAAAACACCAAAAAAATCCAAAATATAGGTTTATCCAAACTGCCCCCCCATATGCCGGGCCCCTCACAGGGCATATACTTACCCCGCTCCCTTCGCCACTCCTGGTCCCCGCACCGCCGATGCTGCCTCTCCCCATGCGCCGATGAAAACATCCGATGTCGGGGAGGGGGAAAGCCAATGGCAAGCGGCGGCGGGGACAAGCCTTCCTAGCATCACGTGTAACACTAGGGAGGCTCGAGCCCATCCCCGCCTGCCATTGGCTGCTCCCCCCTCCCCGACACCGGGTTTTCATCGGTGCACGGAGAGAAGCAGCAGCGGTAGGGTGGCCAGACATCCGGTTTTAGGCTGGACAGTCCGGTTTTCTGGTTCCCTGCACAGGGCCTGGGCGGACACAGGGATGTCTACCCTTTCAGAAGCTGAAGCAACTGAGGCTTCTCTCACCTTCCCCTCAGAAAATTCTTCCCTCTCCTCCCCCCGTTTTTTTCCCGGCCGGTGATTGGAGTGTGGCTTCATGGAGGTTGGTGTGGTTTATTGGTTTGGGGGCATGGCCGGCGAGGGCCATGGGTGGCCACCCTAAGCAGCGGCGGTGCGGGGACCAGGAGCGGCGCAGGGAGCGGGGTAAGTATATTCCCTGTTAGGGGCCCGGCATATGGGGGGGCAGTTTATAATTTTGGATAACCCCTTTAACATCTGTGTTGTGGACTCCGGCACTGTAATTCGGTCTCTGGCATACATGCCGGTTTTCAGCCGGACAAAAAATGCTACAGACAACAACAGCCGGAAAGCTGCTGGATTACCACCGGATCTTATTACAGTGAATGGGGATCCGGCGGTGCACGGTGGTATCCGGCTTTGCCGGATAAGGTGAACTCCAGCAGTCTATTCCTCCGCCGGAACAGACTGCCGGAGTTCACAGCGCAGATGTGAGCCCAGCCTAAACAATAGGTCATTTTCTGATGACACATTCCCTTTAATGGCCTTCAGGGTGTAGGACCATGGCCAGTCAGTAACTGGCATTTGTGCTTATGCTAACAGCTTTTTGCCATAGAGATAGCATTACAAAGGGCTTTTATCTCAGTAGAACCACTGGAGACCTGGAGACATGTTTAATGAAGTGTTTGCCTCCAGTTTTTCACCAATCTGCCCACAATAGAAGATAAAATTGACTATTCTTCTACTGCAGGCTACACAATGGCCACCATCTCTTGTTCTTCCCACCACCCTATAATAACAATTGGCTGGAAGTTGTTCATAGGAAAGCTGGACATTTTGTGGCAGTGGAAAGGTTGGTCTTCATATTCATAAGAAGTCATAAGGCATAGCTGGAGCCATCCCATGACGTGGCCAACAGATGCCATCGCTTTATAATGGGGTCTACTGGTCTCTGACGAGGAATCTATAATTTTGTCTCCTCAATTATAATGGAATCTACAATGGACATGTGAACAGAACATTAGCTGTAGGTTGTGCCTGGTATTAGTATGGGCTACTGAAGAATGCAGAATTCTAGTCTCATCAACCCTTTTAAACAGAGCCGAGAGGTGGAAGAACATAACGAAGCTCTGGTTCGTATCCTCCACCATTGATCTAGCCATACAGTTATACTTCCAACTAATTGTAACCAAAGCCGTATCCTGACATTGCACATACGTGTTAAAGTGAACCTGTCATTAATTTTGACGTGACCTTTACGTTAGCCTGGTGCACTACGTGGGAGTGGAAGCAATTTTCATCTGCCCCCACTGCATGGAAGTGGGCATATAAATAGCTGGAAAGGCGTATGGAGATGTGAGCAGAGTTGATTCTCATTAGCATCATCGTTCCTCTGTGGTGCTGCCTCTGTTAATGAGGCACATGGAGGCACAGTAGCGAGTGTGATGTAAATGAGCCCTGGCTTAACTAAGAGTCTCATAAATGGGATGGGTTTTTGAGGAATACTCATGGTGACGGTTCAGGACACCTCAGAATGGCCAGATTAGCACCAATGATTACACTCACAAGGAGCAAAAATTGATTGGTTTTTGAATTTTTTTTATTTAATGGATTTTCAAAAGTTTCAAAATCATAATAGTATACAAATTAAAAAAATGTAACCCCCTCCCCACTACAAAACTGTATGGCAGCCATATTAGCTCCCATGGGAATGCTTTGCTGGCCACCCAGTCTCCCACAGGAACCAACATTAAAACCTCCCTCCTTGGTAGGCAATCATAGAGAAGAGACCCCATGATTCCACACCCCCTCCCCCCTTCAGAATATAAAAAGTAACCATATTTGTGGCCCTTCTACCCAACGTTTTATAGTTAAAGGGCTTCTGTCACCCCCCCTAAAAGTCATTTTTCATTTTTGGGCTAATAAAATCCTTATAGTGCGATTATTCAATATATATGGCTCTTACCTTTTTCTGTGGCTTTGTTTCTTTAAAAACCGCACTTTTATAATATGTTAATTACCTCGCTACCAGCAAGTAGGGCGGTTACTTGCTGGTAGCCGCCGCATCCTCCTTTCAAAAAAACGCCCCCTCCTCCTGTTGATTGACAGGGCCAGCGAGCGCTCTCCTCCTCCGGCTGACCCTGTCTGCAATTCAAATCCCGCGCCTGCGCCTTATGTGTCTTCATTCGGCGCAGGCGCTCTGAGAGAAGGACGCTTGCTTCCTCAGCACTCCCTCAGTGCGCCTGTGCCAATGACATCACCTCTAAACCCGAAAGAGAAGACATCATCGGCGCAGGCGCACTGAGGAAGTGCTGAGGAAGCAAGCGTCCTTCTCTCAGAGCGCCTGCGCCGAATGAAGACACGTAAGGCGCAGGCGCGGGATTTGAATTGCAGACAGGGCCAGCCGGAGGAGGAGAGCGCTCGCTGGCCCTGTCAATCAACAGGAGGAGGGGGCTTTTTTTTGAAAGGAGGATGCGGCGGCTACCAGCAAGTAACCGCCCTACTTGCTGGTAGCGAGGTAATTAACATATTATAAAAGTGCGGTTTTCAAAGAAACGAAGCTACAGAAAAAGGTAAGAGCCATATATATTGAATAATCGCACTATAAGGATTTTAATTAGCCCAAAAATGAAAAATGACTTTTGGGGGGTGACAGAAGCCCTTTAAAGGGGTTGTCCAGGTTCTAAATATTGATGACCTATCCTCTGGATAGGCCATCAATATCAGATTGGTGGGGGTGTGATACCCACCATCCTCAGCGATCACTCGTTCTCAACAGCCATCAGTGCTGGAAATAACACAGTAGAGGTCCATCCATTGTATAATGGACACGCCAGTCTACTGCAGCTCAGCTCCCATTTATATGGCAAAGCCACTACACCATGGATGGAACTTTCTGCTTTAGGTTCTGTAAACTGTGTTATTTCTGGCTCTGGCAACTAATGCAAACAGTTGGTAGGGATGCCAGGTGTTGGACCACCATCAATCTGATATTAGTGACCTATCTTGAGGACAGGTCATCAATATCTAGAACTGGAAAACACCTTTAAGTAGGAAAATGCTCTAAGATTTGATAACCTTGATGGCACCAAAATGTATAATGCAAGCGCAAAGGACCACAGGGTGTGTGGTGTGTGTGTGTGTGGGGTGCTAGGTTGTGGAGGCGGTGAGGTTTTAGGAGCATGGAAGATGATTGGTGATGATTGGCAAGAGGGTAGGTGTTAAAAATAAATAAATGGACATTACTGCAGGATGTACACTCTTTTCTTACCTTCTCTGGCAGTGCAATATCTTCAAGCCAGTATGCATAGGACAGTGCTTGTGACACGTATTCCTGTGTGTGGCCTGCCATTTTAGTCCTGCTTAGTAAGGGGTGGGGACATTCAGGAGACTTACGTTTTATTACTGAAGGTGTTATTCAAGATGTTTGGGCTGTGCTAGTATGAAGAGACTGAGACATTATGATTAACCAGTATCTTGGTAGACTTTCATATTGAGTCCACTGGAGGACCTAAATCGTTTACAGATGACTGGTTCTTTCTAGCAGATGAGACTTTTGAAATCTTTTAAAAATGTTTAATTTTGACTTTCAAAAGCAGGTGTATCTTACATATGTGGGACAAACCTGGAGCAAAACATAATGGAGCAGTATGGTCCTCGTGGACACCTTGACTCTTGCTGTTTAGAGTGTTTACTGGACATGCCATGGAGGATCCATGTTCCAATTATTGTCCACTATAAAGACTGGCAAATCCAGGGAGTTTGTCAAACTGATCAATGACTGAGAACAGCTAAGAAATCGTAGTCACTGATCAGATTGGTAAGTGGAGAACCAATTTGGAGACAATGCATTTTCATGCTTTGAGGAGCCTCTTAACTCCCTGAAACTCAATAATGTTTCGCAACACTTTTCACTTAGGCCTCTTGCACACAAATGTTTTTTTTTCCCCGTTTATGTTCCGTTTTTTGCGTTCCAGATCTCCAGCAGCGTATCCAGGCGTCTGTGTCCTCTGTGTCTATTGGAGATATTATTCATTGAACCTCACCTCATTTTGCAGTATAGCAAGGGTTAACCCTCCTTTGGTTGAGTGCGCAGCTGCACCTAATGTGTTATTAAGCTCTGCTATATATGCTGTGCTGTTTGTTACAGTCACTGCCTGAGCAATATGTTTACTAGCTTGCTAGATCCTGCTAAGGTGCTATAATCTGCTTGTCTGCCCATGTACTGACTTCTGCTTGATTCCCGGATCTCTCGGATCTGGCTCACTGCCACTTGATCTGACCCATGCCTGGTCACCGTACTGACACTGAGCTGCCTGCCCAGACCTTTGGACTTGTTGCACTGATTTGCATGAATTCTGCCTGCCCTGACCTTGGCCTGTTACTCACTATGAGTTTTGCCTGATCATTTGATGCTTCTCTGTTAACCACACAGAGACTATTCCAAGAGGTAGTGGCCTGGTGGATCCCCTGCAGCGAAGTATAGATCCCTGTATAGCGGTTGAAAAGGGTAAATACCAGGGGACTACCAGGATAACGTCCTTAGGATTAACCAAGTTGTTTGACACAAGGGTTCCACACTCACTGATCGTTACAATATGTACTTTATATAGTAGAGCTTGGAATCGGCAGAGAAATCTAAAGCTGGCCATATGCATTAGATAAATGTCAGCCAAACCTGCCAATCTTGGTAAGACCCGTTGACCATATAATCTATTTTGAGGCCTCCTGATTCTCCCCCACTTGTTACTTTCATTCTTGGTGAGATACCTAAGTGTCGGGGAGAGACTTTCTCCCCTCTCCCTATTCACAACACGCGGATGCTTGGCTGTGCCAAGCAGACGTATATATGGGAGGATATGGAGACAGTTCAGCCGAAAGATTATCTTATGTATGGTCAGCCTAAATCCTTGTGGTTTGCTCATGCTGTTAAGCAAGCTTGGGGCAACTTCAGATAGCTATAGTATGGCTGGCTACTAGGGCATACATACTATAGAAGCAACCAATAAAGCTGACCTGGAACCCCTTGAGAGAGGAGGCCCATTCCAGCTTGGCCTTGTCCTACTTTATTGGTGGTGGGAACCTATAGAAGCAAGAATAGCAGACAAAGAAGTGTAAAATATCATCAAGTCATGAAAATATCATGTCATGGTTGGTTAGGAGCAGGGTAGTGTCAGGTAGTATCTGAAAGGGGCTTCATTTTTATCGTTGCACGTGATTCAACCTATGTGCACCACTGCAGCTCCCAGTCCCTACACCATCCCTACCAAACTAATGCCTAAACACGGACCAAATTGCAAAACCCTGCAGGACAGCTGTAGATGAGCCGTTATCTATGGTGACATCCAGACTCATGCAACTGCAGTGCAGCTCTAGAGCCGTTAGGTGATGAAGTCACATGATTAAGTCACGTAACCTCTAGATAACGTGGTGCCTGTCTCTACATGGGCTTGGGGCAAAAATTTGTAATACAAACCTACGGATAACTAACTTAATTTTATTAAAGGAGTGCAGTTATGCGTTTATTCAATAAATTTCACCTATCCTAGACCAACCCCCTTAAGCACCGGCAACATTTACACCGTTGAATCTGATGATCTCCGGTGCAAATAGCTACATGCTCTGCATTAGAAAAACGCATGCAGCACCCAAGAGTCGAAGCGTAATAAAAAAAAAAATCAGACGCGGGCACGGAGCGTAATAAGACGCCTGACAGGGGCAAAGGATAATGGATGGGCAGAGGAGGAGAGCTACGGATAGATGCATGGAGGACGCAAGAGAAAATGAATAACGAAGGCGAAAAAGAAAGGCAAAAAAAAAAACGCAGCTCAAGAGGGAGTTTAAAGGAAAAGCTGTTCTCCAGGATCTGTGCTTTTCTGTCAGGCTGCACTGATTAACGGGCTGCCTTCCAGCTCCCAGCCGTCTGCATGCCTCCCTGCACCCCTCCCTGCTGGCTTCCTGACGTGGGCGGGGCCTGTTGAAAGGTTACATTTGCACAATGTGCCTCTGGAAAAGCATGCCAAGGGGAGGGATGGGGAAGGGAAGGGAGGGGGCAAGCTGAGCCGGGAGAGGGAGAGCAAAACCATTCTGCAGTGTCTGTGTAATGGAAAAAAACCCTCTGGGGACAGGCAGAAAAATATCAAGTTACACTCACTCAGTACAATGAAGAGCGGAGGTGGGGGGGGGGGGGTTAGTCGTCCTCCCCTGCCTGCTCCATGCAAGCGCTCTTTCAAAAGAAGCCGGGTTTGATCTGAACGAATTTTTCCATCTCCAACGTTTCTTCTACCGGGTGCGAAAACAAAAAAAAAAGAAAGAAAGAAAAGAACGAGGGACAGATCTGATCATTATTCCTGTTTCTTCGTTAACCGTTCACGTTAGAGTTCATTCACACGTTTCCATCTCGCCGCTTCCGGAGAGCTCGGCTAATTGTTGAGCCCGAGGCGCTGATGAAGAAGTGTGAAAACGGTAGAGCAGATCGGTACGCGAGGTTACATGAAATATAGATGGCGGCGTCCGCCGGAGAAGGGTGTCGGAGGAGGGGGGGGAGTAAAGCGCGGGGCAGGCAAGAGTTACTTATTAACTTTGTCTGGTTAACGCTATACCAGGTTTTACAAGCCGCGCTGTCCACCTAAGGGATCACGAGGACTCGTGAAAGTGGAGGATAGTTGCTCATTGACTTTTTTATAGTCCCGAAAATATGCAGTAAGATAAGGGAGACCTGGTGATTTTTACCATGAGAGCTCCTGTCCAGTATGTGCAAGATGGACAAACCACCATGGTGTTTGGTCTTGTGTCCCTGATAAGTTTTCTCTCAGGCCTTAGAGATGACCAAATCACTCAAAATTCGATTCAGGTTCCTGATGATTTGATTCAGGTCTGGATCGAGTCTATAAGAATTGAAAGTTGTCCGATTGGCCCCCTCTCTCTTTCTCTCTATCTCCACCTAAAATAGAATCAGCAAAAATTCAGATGCTCAAATTTTTACAAAATTTTATTAGAATTTGATTAGTTTAGAACCTACTCGCTCATCTCTCTATAGGGGATAACTATAAGATTGGTGGGAGTCCTACCGATGGGACCCCCGTTCTCATGATCATGGGAATGAACAGAGTGGGTGGTTCGAAATGCCCATGGCTGCTCCATTCATTTCTATTTCCGAAACTCCCATAGAAATGAATGAAGCGGCCACATGCATTTCCGACCACCCGCTCTGTTTTTGTGATCGTGGTAAGACCTCCACCTATATCCACATAACTTGATATGACAGAAAAACCTCTTTAAGGTTGCACCACTGTGGTTAATTGGATACATTTTCTTCTACAGCGTCATCCTCAACCAATTGTAATGGTGAAAAACCATGATTCCTGAATACAGTGGTACCGGCATATCAACACTGAGCTAAGAATGCCCACCAGGGCCATGTATAAAGACTATCTTGGAGAAAAAGTTGAATTTTGCCCACATCAGCTCATCAGCTATAATTTTTTAAACTGAGCAACAAAAGTACATTGTGATTGGTTGATATGAAGAAGCTCCATTCACACTTGTGCAAGATGAATACCCACCATGACTTTGATTTGTCCCTTGTGTCACTTTTATAGTATACTGAGAGAGTTGTATCTTTGGCATATTAAAGATTACCTGTCAGCAGGATCAGCCTTATTTAACCAGATATACTGCCTGATAGTCTTGATCCGGCTGATTAAAATGACACCTGTCTTGTGAAAATCGGTTGCGGTGTTCCTGAGAAAAAAGGCTTTTATTGTTTATTCAAATAAAAGCTTCAGTGCACTAGGCTCCACCCATCAGTGCACTGAGTGGCTAGGCCCCACCCATCAGTGCACTGAGTGGCTAGGCCCCACCCATCAGTGCACTGAGTGGCTAGGCCCCACCCATCAGTGCACTGAGTGGCTGGGCTCCACCCATCAGTGCACTGAAGCCCTCATTTGTGTAAAGGATAAAAGTATTTTTTCTCTCGAACACTGCAACCGATTTTCACAAGACATGTGGCATTTTAACCAGCAGGATCAACTCTACCAAGCCGTAGCAGTAGCAAGACATTTTAAAGGATACCCAAGCCACTTTACACAATAGTCACTGCTAACAGGCATAGAGGCATCCCTAAGAAGATGGGATCTGTCCAGAGGTTGTAACCGGGGGCGTAACTGCCATAGTGGCAGACCATGCGACCGATATGGGGCCCAGGGCAAGAGGGGGCCCAGTTGGGATCATCTCCTCTTCTACTGGGGGTGAACACTTGTTCAGGACTCTACCCTCTAAAGAAACAACTTTTAGCAAACGAGGCAGTGGAAGAAAATGGCTCAAGGGTCATTGAAAGGGGTTTACACGGAAACCCTTCTGTCCTGTGTGGGGGCCTAGTTTGATCCTTGCTATGGGGGCCTTACTTCTCTATGTATGCCACTGGTTGTACCTCCACCCACTAATGTAGCATTAACATGTTTGTAGATGTTATTCCCATACTAACCACTTTGTGCCTTCTCTGCTTTCCTAAGCTAGTAAACATTACCCTACACTGAGAAATTAACATCCAGATCACAGCCCACATTTCCTAGAACTTAATAAAGCTATCCCAATTTAGGGTTTCCATTCATTTCGGTGCAGTTTGGCATAAAACACCTTTAGTAACAGAGTCATGTCAGTTTTGAAAATCACAAAAATGTAACGCCAAATTCATGTACCGGTAATCTCTTTAACTTGCACAAGGCCTACTTGTAACACAGCAGGTCAATCGGGATTTGTCTAGTCCTACTCATCATGAAGATCAGTAGACCTGGATCTTTGAAGACATCTAGTGGCACCAAGTCTAATGGGCTCCAGTTATAAAGACCCTTTAAAACCGGTGCCAATTGATTTCTTATGCTTCCGATCGGCACTCTTCTTGGCTGACATCGGCCTGTGTAAAAGAATCCTTTCAGAAGACTGGGTTTAACCTTGACCAGTGGCCTCTGACTTCTGACGTATAGCAGAGATCACATCATTTAGTTTTAAGAAGCCAGTAAATAACATTGACCTAAAAATCGAGACAGCCATGGTTGGAATCTCAAATGTCTCATTTACACTACAAACAGAGCGCTCTAAATATAAGGCCATTAATGACGACTAAGGGAGCTGGTTAATCTTGGCCCCAAATTTTTGGGGTAATTTTTCCTTTCCGTATCCCGATATATCTCTAAGGGATCATACGACAAGTGTCACCTGTTGAGGAGAATATTTCACAGCAATGAGCATTAGTATAGATCACTGTCTATCTCCAGTGGGGTTCACAAACTTATTTCTTTGTAGTAATGTCATATTCCATATAATTGGATAGACTCTAGAGATGTAATGGACCGTGCTTAGATCTTGCTAGTCATCATTCTATTCAAAATTGGTTATTTGTCGCTCTGTTGAATCCATGCATGGGAGGATGCAGACAGCAGTGGGGCACCGTGCAAGACTATTATGTGCCCCCCCTTAGGAAACTGCTTTCAAATTAGCATCTGCACTCTTACCTTCTGCAGTCTGTGCATGTATGTCCACCCCAGAACATTTCTAAAAAAAATTAAAAAATACTGTATAATATGGCCCAGGGGGTAAATGCCCCCTGGCCTTTTCAGCCTTCCCCTACATCTGTCATCTTTTCATCCATGTTATCGGGTTATCCAGGCAATTTTCTGCATTTGCTCTCCAAATGTTGAATAAGTGAAGGGACTGAAGAAAGCTCCATATGTAAGACAGATGTCAGCATCTTACATACTGGCCTGCTATAGGTCTGATGTGTATATTATTGTTATTTTTATGTTGGGCCAATGTACACCAGATAAGAGTAATTTTTGCCACTAGTCTATTTTTCCTGCACATTTCTCCCTCCTCTAGCAAGTAGAGGGTGAATGTGCAAGAGCAAGAAGAGAGGGAAATGTGCAGGAGCAAGAAGAGAGGGAAATGTAAAGGAGGAAGAAGAAGAGGAATGTTTGAGAGCAAAAAGAGTAGGAATGTAAATGAGCAAGAAGAGGAGGATTGTAAAGGAACAAGAAGAGTGGAAATATAAAGACGCAAGAAGAGGGTAAAAATAAAGGAGCAAGTAGAGGGGGAAATCTGCAGGAGCAAGAAGTGGAATGTAAAGGAGCAAGAAGAGGTGGAATGTAAAGGAATCAGAACAAAGGGAATGAACAGGAGCAAGAAGAGGACGAAATGTACAGGAGCAAGAAGGGGGGGGTGTGCAGGAGCAAGTAGAGGGGGGGGTGCAGGAGCAAGTAGAGGGGGAGTGTGCAGGAGCAAGAAGAGAGAGAAATCTGCAGGAGCAAGAAGAGGTAGAATGTAAAGGAATCAGAATTGACTTTTAATGGTGTTCATGACGGATCCGTCATGGCTTTAGAAGACATAATACAACCGCATCCATTCATGACAGATGCATGCGATTGTATTATTGTAATGGAAGCGTTTTTGCATATCCATGACGGATCCGCAAAAAACGCTATTGTGAAAGTATGTGCAGTGACCCAGCGGATCACTGCTAAGAGTTCATTATCACCGGGGGAAAGAGGTTGAACATTTATAGAAGGTTGAGAACCACATATCAAAGCCCTACTGGAAAGACAGTAAGGTACCACCCATTTATGATAATAAGACTTTACTGCTTGTGGAAAGGGTATATTGTTTCAAGGCCCACCACTCTTTGGAGACTGACTGGCCGTCCGTATCTAAGATCTAGACCTACTGTGCAGAATTGCACGTGTGGTCATTGGGGAGGATTGCGGAGTATATTTAGAGTGAGACTCAGTGAGGATTACTACTATCATTGATGATGCCTATACACAGCTATTGAGACAAGTCTATTCTGTGCTAATTATGCCTATTGGTGTTACGTGTACTGCAACTCTCATCATCTATTTAGTAAAGAGAGTCTTTTCTTTATTGTAACCAAACTGACCTGGTCATTGACTCCACCATCCATCCGCTGGGCCCTATCATCCTGCCTTCCTCCCCTGTACCACAAAACCCATCAACACCAGGAGCCTGAAAGCCAGTGAGTGCCCGAAGGAAAGAAAAGGTGTGCCCTTCCTATCACTGCATGGTCCAGGAGACGCCAGGATGAGGACTTCCACCGTAAGAGCTACCACTCCCATCACTACAACCACCACTTCCATACTCTCCACCTCCCGTGTGGCCAGCTGCATATTGTGGTGGTAATCTGGCATCGTATGGTTACTTGTACCGCTATATCACTGTATTATTTGAACACTATATAGTACTACATAAAGAAGAGGGCGTCAGCAGAAGGTACAGGGCAGCATGTGGATGGAACAAAGTATATTGCTTGCTTTTAGCGTCTATGAACTTTAACTTAAACATTATTTTCTAGTGTCTTCTGTAGAAACATCTTCTGGACGTAGAATGACCTTATGCTTATTGAGGTCTGTACAGCAAAACCGCACCTAATATTTTTATCTCCTACTGATATTATTATATCTTATTTTTACAACCCAAATTATATCTGTAAATCAGCAGCGTGACCCCCTGGTCAGATTCTCTGCTTTTGTTGTCTACCACTAGGTTTCATATAACCTTGTATGTATATGTTCACACAGTAAAATTGTAGCAGATCCAGGCTGGGGCCACTTAGGAACCAGTTAAATTATATCCCTCATTTTCCAAAAACTATTTGGAAAAGTAAAGCTTAAATCTGATTGGCTGCTATGGGCAACTCGTTTTACTAAATCTCCTCTGTGTTGGTAAAGTATACTTGCTTACCCTTTGGTAGAGCTTTTTTCCAGGCATACCATGTCTTATTCTCAAACCTTTCGCATTTAAGTTGGCCATGCACCTTTAGAATGTGGCTCCACTCCCTAAATTTGTGTTTGGACACCAGGGCTCAGTCTGTCACGTTTCAGTGTGGGAGGGAAACACCACACCGAGCATAGTAGGGACGGGTGGGAACAGGGAATCAGGCCTGAGAACTAGGGAAGGAAGATGGACACCTCCTAGTAAAAGCCCTAACCAGACCCCAAAGGTAGGTGAGTTCATACACAGGAATACCTAGAGTCCTATCTAGCCCTAAAGGACCCTGGTACTAATGGCAGGAATGAGACTACCTGTTCCTCCAAAAGGAAGGACGAACAGGAGTCTTCTTCAGGCATAATACAAACAATAGGGAAATGCAACACACAGAACCCAAACAAAATACAAAAGGGAAAGGAAAGACTTAACTTCAAAGGAGCTATGGAAGCACCAGGAACTCACCTGAGATTCAACCACAAACTATCCACAGGCACAGAAGCTATAAACCGCACAGCAAAGTGGGAGAAGCAACTATAAATAAGTAAGGTTAAATGACCACATTAGAAACACCTGGAGGCAAGGGGTGTGGCCATTACCAGAAACAACACAGACGCCTATTGATCCACAAGGAAAACCTGTCAGGTTAAACCATGTGTTGCTAGTCTCACAGATCTCCTGCCACTCACTGTCGCCGGGACGTCCGTATGTCTTGGTATGTCCGTGCCACAGTCACAGCATCCCGGCACCACACAGAGTTAGGGGCGATCTCAAGGAAATCTGCTTCGGTACCCAAGAGACTTGCCAACTCTTCCAGGAGTTGTGGAGGTCTCCCGTTTTCCTAGAGCCTCCCAGACATTTCGGGAGAGTTGGCAAATATCTGTTAAAGTAAGATGTAATTATTTGTGAACTGTCTCTAACAAACAGTGGCAGTAACTGGCTCCAAAGTCACCTCCGAATGGGCCTATCTTCTTCTGTACCTTTGTAGCCTTGTTGTATTAGGTGTCCATTATGGTTTCAGAACCCGGGTCCACTCAAGGATCCTCTGGTACCTTGCTGAGGCCAATTCAATCCTGCGTTTTGGACTATTTTCTTCTAAACTTTCAGATAATTGAATTTTACTATGAACTACAGTGTACAAAAATAGCAAACTGTTCAATAATCTTTTTGTCTCTGCTTGACAACATATATTAAATTACAGGATCCTTCGAGAGAAAAACCCATGAGCACAATCTAATTTCTTATCTACAGCATGGTAGTGCAATGCTCCAACGCCTGATATTATCAGGAAACCAATATTATCACCAACATGTGGAATGTTTCCCTCACCAGACCTGTATATTAGCTTTTATTGCACCTATTGCAGGGTATGACATCCTATGTTGTGTATTCATACATGGTCAGTAATATGACATTGTAAGAGACCTTAAGAAAAACTGGCCATACACATTCAATAGCTGTCAGCCTTACACTCATTGGCCGTACAGCTATACCTGTCCTCTCCAGTACCCAAGTGTTGTGAATGGGGAGAGGTAGGGAAGCCTGACAGACACGTTTTGGCTTATTTTCCTTGAGAACAAAGAATGAAATGTAAAAATTCAACAGACTGATAGGCCAAATGAACATCAGCGAACATGAAGTACACATTAGATGGCCAGTCCCACCAAGTTCAGCTGACCTTAGTCTAATGTGTATGGCCACCTTAAAACCGTTCCTAATGCATTTTGAGACCATGAAGGAAGTTTCATGAAGTTTAGAAGATGAGAAGAAGAATACGATTTCCAGTAGATCTTCAATACCCTTGTCCACTTCCAGTGTAGTAATGGTGTGTCAAGTGGAAATGGTAGCAACTTGGGTTATCACCCACATCAGTGGAGGGTAAATGTCTTCATCAACAGATGGTTCAAATCATGAGGTGACCTCAAAAAGGTGTAGCTTCTCCAAATATGTGCCATTTATCACCAAGTGATCCAGAATGTTCTCTATTTCCCATCATGGATTTGTGGAGGAAGAGTATGGGTCCATCACAGCAACATTGGCTCATCAAAGAGTCTATATCTAGCCAACAGAAAGAGAAGAGCAGTTTGACTGTCATGGGTATCTTCCATTAAAAGAATATGGAACCAGTACAGTGTCAATAGTCAATGGTGTCTTCAAACACGGGCATATCTAGATTCCACTCGGTAGCGAGGGGAATGAAGACAAAAAGGGGGGGGGGGGGGGCGCACAATAGGATAGTACGTCCAACACAAATATAAAATGATTGAAAGACAAAGGCGCTCACCTTTTAGGGTTATGCTACTGATAGGCACAACACTATTGTAGACTTGTAGGATTATAGACCCTTTTACCAGAACTGCAGCCGCAGAAGGAGTTTCTTTGGGATCGGATGCCCAATCCCCCAAAGGATACTTGTAGAAGAGAAGGTTCTGGTCAGGCGCAAAAACACTGGTAGAGAAGGGCTTTAGAGATCAAATCTTCTTTATTTCATAGGTAGCGTATATACATAAAACAACGCATTTCGGGGCTCAAAAAGTCCCCTTCATCAGGTTATTAAGGAATCTGATGAAGGGGACTTTTTAAGCCCCGAAACGCAGTGTTTTATGTATATACACTACCTATGAAATTAAGAAGATTAGATCTCTAAAGACCTTCTCTACCAGTGTTTTTGCGCCTGACCAGAACCTTCTCTTCTAATAGTCAATGGTGAGCTCTGATTTTTGGCTAATGCCTTGATGGCATGTGGAGGTTAGTGATTGGTCCATGTTCTGAGCAGGAGCATTACGCCCTACCACATAGTACAGGATACTACAGAGCAGGCATCCTGTATATCTCTGTACCATGGGCGCCCGCAGGAGGGGGCAAGGGGGGGCAAGCGCCCCCCCCCCCTGGAATCGCCCCCCCTCCTGGAAAGATTGCCCCCCCGAGCTGCTCAGAAGTGGGGGGGCAGCGGCGGGGTACAGGGAGATGAACGCTTCCAATGTGGAAGCAATCATCTCCATAGTCATCTGTATCGCCGTCCTCAGGACAGCGATACAGATGACTGTGCTGAGGCAGCGGAGGGAGAGGCGTGTCCCTTTCCCTTCCTCTGATAGGCTGCCGGCCTAGTGCCTGCAGCCTATCAGAGGCCGGTGCAGGCGGCGCGATGACGTCATCACGCCGCCTGAGCCGTACAGCGCGGGACACAGGCCGGAAGAGGTCTGCATTGCATCGCTGCCTATGTATAAGTGTTTATTTTTTTTTGTGTACAATACTGGTGGCTACTGGCACATAATGGGGGTCTCTGGCTACTGGCACATAATGGGGGTCTCTGGCTACTGGCACATAATAGGGGGCTCTGGCTACTGGCACATAATGGGGGGCTCTGGCTACTGGCACATAATGGGGGTCTCTGGCTACTGGCACATAATGGGGGTCTCTGGCTACTGGCACATAATGGGGGCTCTGGCTACTGGCACATAATGGGGGGCTCTGGCTACTGGCACATAATGGGGGGCTCTTGCTACTGGCACATAATGGGGGGTCTGTCATTAATGGCACATAATGGGGGGCTGTCATTACTGGCACATAATGGGGGGCTGTCATTATTGGCACATAATAGGGGGCTGTCATTACTGGCACATAATGGGGGCTGTCATTACTGGCACAAGGGGGGCTGACATTACTGGCACATGATGGGGGCTGTTATTACTGGCACATGATGGGGGGCTGTTATTACTGGCACATGATGGGGGGCTGTTATTACTGGCACATGATGGGGGGGTTGTTATTACTGGCACATTATTTGGGGCACTATAGGGGGATCTACTGAGGCCGCAAAGAAGGGGTGTTTTATATGGGGGGCTCTGTACAGTAGAATTTTATACTGGGACACATTATGGTGGGTACTATGAGGAAGGGGGGAGAGGAGTACTATGGGGTCATCTATGGGGGGCACTAAGAAAGGGGTGTTTTATACTTGCAAATTATGGGGGACACTGAGGGCATCTACTGGGGCATTTTATACTGGTGGGGCACTAGGAGGAAAGGGGGAGAGGAGCACTATGGAGGCATTTACTGGGGGCACTATATAGGGGTATTTTATACTGGCACATTATGGGGGCACTATGGGGACATTAGCTCAACTGGGGGCATTACAAGGGGGTATTTTTATGGTATATTTATGGTGGCCTTTATTACTCCCCCATGGTATGACCCCCTAGTAGCAGCACCAGCCTCTCCCTGCTCTGCTATTCCTCTGCCCCTTCTCCAAATCCTTATTATGAAATCTTTCTCATTAGGATAAAACACAACATCAGCTCCGCCGAGCCCCCCAGCCAAGTGTTGAAGTGGTGTCCGAGATCCCCAAGGGTCAAGCCAAGTAATTGTACGTTTTCATGTGAAATATGTTTATGTTATACACATATAGCCTACACTGTGCCACACAATATACAGTATACCTCTACACTGTGCCACACAATATACAGTATACCGCTACACTGTGCCACACAATGTACAGTATACCGCTACACTGTGCCACACAATATACAGCATACCTCTACACTGTGCCACACAATGTACAGTATACCTCTACACTGTGCCACACAATGTACAGTATACCTCTACACTGTGCCACACAATATACAGCATACCTCTACACTGTGCCACACAATGTACAGTATACCTCTACACTGTGCCACACAATGTACAGTATACCTCTACACTGTGTAGTCTGTTCTATAAGCACCATTGTTTTGTGGCGGGGGACAGAAAATAATCTGGAAGTGCCCCACTCGAGACCAGGCTCTGGATCCGCCACTGCACAGCTCATGCGTTATTATACTTTGTGATAATTAATATGCCCCTCCTCTTCATTACATTCTCAGAAACAAGCAGAGCATGGATGTCAATAAAATTTTGCCCCCCCCCCCCCGTGGAAAAATTTCTGCGGACGCCCATGCTCTGTACTAAGCCAATCCTATCTGTATATACCAATAAGGCCTCCTTAGATGAAGTCTTTTGTGTCGATATTTTATAGGCAACCGGCTTAGAGGAGTCGGCAAAGACCTTCACAATCACAGCAAGGTGACATGGGAAATGTACAGATGGCTAAAAATACCAACGGAAATAGTGGATCTCTTCTCATCCAGCAATATAATTCTCCAAGCAGTAATGCTATGTATAACCAGTATGATTCAAGGATCCCCATAGGGTAACACTTACAGTGTAGAGAAATTATGCACGTGCATGCTATTAACACAGTGTCCTGTATTTTATTTCAGTTCTGAAGGCCATGCAGAATATTTCTGTAGAAATGGTGAAAGGAGTGAAAATAACTGGATGATGGGAAAGAATGCAGCCGGAGATCGCTGGCTGAGTCCAGAATAGAAATGTGAATGTCAGGCCTGAATCAATATTAACCCTTCTCTTCTTGAAACTTGTGAAAAATATGTATAATATCTCAGGTGGCTTCACTAGGTGGATCTGTTAAACCTAAAGTAGAGGTTTGGCATCAGTCCTGTGGTTGGTTGGTTCATTCCACCACTTTGCTGAGAGAGAAGGACGAAAAGCTTCTTCTATCTTCCTAACCCTTGTAAGAGAAAAACGTGATATGACTCCCAAGGTTGATTACTTTTAGGCCAACAGAAAGAAGAAGCCTTGCATTGATGGAGGCAATCAGTTCAACCTCTCCAGTGTCTGCCTGTATGGTACATACACCTTTGCACAGAAAGTAATGTGATATGCTGACTGAGGCATCTCTGTGTTAGGTGTGTCCTTAAAGGGATTGACCACTTTGATCACTCCTGTTTAGTTAGAAGGGTCCCTCAACAATAAACTGATCACAGAGACCCACCTTAGTCAGGTGTAATCTGTGAGCACAACAGCAAGTGTTACGTTTTTCTACGGCACTTACACAGGTAAAATGAAGTATTACACAGTTCTCATTAAAATCAATAGACCTTCCGTTTATTGCCCATGGACGTGTCAGGCCCTCCACAGTCAGAGATAGTTTTTGTAGCTACTCTGGTCTGGCTAAGCGATGAACAACCATCCTGAGTAACTTCCATCATATAGTAGTTGACCAGCTGTAACCACTCCAGTGATCAGCAGTAATCTGTGAAGGAACCTGCCAACTGATCAATTTCCTTGCAGTGCCTCCACAGGTGACATTAAGTATTACACAATTCTCTTTGAAATGAACGGACTGTTCATGTAATGCATGGATGTGATAGGTCCTCCAGAATCAGACGTCATTTTTGTATCTATTCTCTGTTCTGGCTAATAGATTAACAACCATCTTGAGTAACTTCCATCACATAGAAATCCACCCGCTGGAACTCCTCCGCTGATCAGTAGTAATCTGTGAGGGAACCTGCCAACAACTGCTCTCTTGCCCTACAGTGCCTCCACAGGACAAATAAAGTATTACACATTTCTTATTGAAATCAACAAGCTGTCTATGTAAAGCAAAGATATGATGGGTCTTCCAAAGTGAGAAATTTTGTGGTCACTCTCTGCTCTAGCTAATAGATGACGGGAAACCTCTCTATTACCTCCAAATAGGGTATTTGGAAATCGGTTCACTAAAATGGACCTTTACCAGTCTCTCTGACAGATCTGCCCCTCACTTCTATTGTCAATTCCTGTAATGCCGCTTAAAGGGGTTGTTCCATGAAATACAGTCTACATTTTTCAAACCAGCACTTGGATCTGAATACTTTTGTAATTGCTGGTAATTAAAAAGTCAATATAGCCCTTGAGCTATTCAGTAAAATGTGTCTGTATAGTGCCACCTGCTGTTTGTTCTTTTCCTTATTTTTTGTCCACCTCACTGAGGTGGTCGTTCAGTTTAAATCTTCAGCTGCCACCAGCCAGATCTTCTGTTAGAAGCTGTGGCAGTTACATGGAAAGAGCTACAGCAGAAAGGACATGTCCCCAGATAGGACAAGCCTCTAAAGAGAATCTAGCAGAACAATTGGAACACTAAATGAGGAGCTCTCTGGATCCATGTGAGGTACAGGGCTGGTTTTAGCTTTGTTCATGTACTACATGATGTCTGGTTTATATTGTCTTTACATCAGTCATAAGTAGAAGAAACCGCAGCACTCCCAGTTCTTCAAATAATACTCTGTTTATTCACCAAAATGTGCACATTATGGTGAATAAACAGAGTATTATTTGAAGACCTGGGAGTGATGTGGTTCCTTTCTAATTTTGGCTTTACGGGGGTACTCCGGAACCTGCACCCATCACCTCCAGCACCACCACCGAAACTGACCTGTAAGTGCTGCTACAATCTATTCCTATGCTTTATTTACATCAGTCATGGCATAACCTCTTCGACTAGGCAAAATTGTCTTTTTGGAATTTTAGCCCTTGTGTGACCTGTAATGGCAACCCAGCTTTCCCAGGGACAGATACAAAATGTAGTAACGGCTGAACAGAAGTTACTAACAACTTGACTGAGAAGAACGACTGGAGAACATGCATTATATTTACTGTTCTTAAACCCTTGAAGATATAAATGTTCTACATGAACAGGTGAGACAACATAGTCCACAGTGTTAATGACTTCAACTTATCTCATCCCAAAGACAAGCTACACGGGGGAAGATAAAGAAGGTGATCCATACATAAATGTGCCATGTTCCCAGACAAAGGAGCTCTCCAGACAAATGAGGTTCAGTGGGGAGAACACGTTGACTCAGGGAGGAACCGAGTGATGGACAGGAAGGGATTAGGTGCACCAGTCTCTATTTCACTCCAGGGAGAGAGATGACCTTTGACAGCACAGGGGAAGCCTGACCTGTCAAGACAGCCATCAACTCACATTCCTGTTCCAAGTACTGAGATGTGTTCCCTATAGAGGTTGTCAGTCAGCAAGATCCCTTCCAGTAATGAATGAAGGACGCTCAGTGGGCTGGGTGCATGAAACATGGGTAGGAGTGAGGGAGGGGTACTGAGGATCTATGGTAGATGGAAATAATATTGGGCAGACTTAGAGCACCATTTGTGTAGGTTCTCTTGATACCTATGAGTTAGAGCTCATGTCCACGGCCCGAGAAACACAACCACGTCTCCTCTGTGTCCTGTGCATGAGCCAATGTTTATTGCTTTCTGGGAAAGCTGGGTGACAACCAATATACCATTACATGCCCCAAGAGGGGGTTGTCAGACACTTGGATGGCTAGCTAACATGATCCATGCTCAACACTGTTGCATGATTTGGAAAATATCTAATTTAGGACTGGATGATAACCTATATAGCTGCCGTGATTTCTCCAGAGGAGGTTGTCAAGTTCTTGCATGGACTGACGCATTCCCAACATTTTTGGATGACTTGAAAAAAAAAAAAAAAACATCTCATTTAAGAATCAGGAAAGGTTGACTAGTAAGATTTCTCATGCAGGTCTAGGAATACGGGCTAACAACCTATATATCAGATCATGCAAGAGGAGGTTGTCAGAGTCCTGGATGGAAAATTTACCTAAATGGGGTCTTGCACCAAAAAAAATAATAATATTTTGCAGTTTTCAAAGCAGCCCCTATATCTGAGTACTTTTCTAATTGAATGTAATTACTAATTTTGTGTAGCCACTGAGTTATTCAATGAAATGTATCTGTGTTGTGCCTTCCGCTGTTCGGTGTTTTCTTATTTTTATTTCTCTGTCCACCTTGCCGGGCTGCAGTAGACATGACACAACCCTTTATCGGCAGCAGAAATGACCCACCAGCAGAGCAATTGGAACAATGAATGGGGAATATCCCTTTACTTCTGCAGAGATTCATGTCCAATGTTGTCACATACTTGTAAAGGTTTCATTCAGAATTCTGGGGTTGGGTGACATCCGATATAGCTGCTATGATTTCCCCAAAGAGGTGGTTGTCAGAATATTTTCTGTGGCCGGGTTTGAGATGGCCCCAATGCTACGCTGGGTACCCTGGACACCGTTGAGGTTTCACCATGTGTTGTTGTTCTCCGGAAGGAATGGTAAGGTGCGATGCACCCCAATGGGAGATAAGTCCAGAGAGTCAGGGTCTGCAGTAACCAGGATGCTTCTTTACTGGAGTAACTCAGGTGCAAAACAAGACAGGCAGTGCACTCCCTGGTAGAAGAAGGGTTTAATGCTGAGGAGAGGCCTGAGCTAGCTGTCCCTCTCTCGCTCTTTCGGAAGAGACCCATGGTCGGTGGCTCAGCATCCCCATCTCAGAGTCTTCTTCTGGTCACTCATGCAGACTGGCAGAGTCTTTTCTCTTAGTACTGATCCCTAACTGCTCTCCTTATATACAGTCTGTAACAAGTGTTGATCAAGCACCAAAGTGCTCTGGTGCTCGAGTAGAACACTGGGATGCTCGGGTGCTCTACAGAGCACAATGGAAGTCAATGGGAGAACCCGAGCATTAAACCAGGCGCCCCCTGCTCTGAAGAGGGGAGGGTGTCTGGTTCACAGGAAAAGGTCAGAAATTGATGGAAACACCACTGAAATGGTTCGGGAACAGCATGAGGAGGATGTCTGGATGCATCTTGGACTCCCACGTCACTGCTGGGAACGATGTTGTCCGCGTAGTACACCACTTTTACGGACTGACAATAATACGCACAAAACCGAAGATAAAATTGATTTTAGAGGAAAAAATGTTAGGAAACATTCTTTCCTGTATATTTACTTGTATATAAAGTTCAAGTGCTGCCAAAAATTCAACGGAAGAGGCACTCCGATACAACCTGTATGTGACATAATAGAGGGCCTCATTCACATTGTGGTACAATTGTTCAGGTAGTGGGACTTCTACACTCATAAAGCCTATGCACTAAGTGAAAGGGCTGCCAAAAATTACAAGGAACCGGCACTACAATACACCATTTATTACACATAAAGGAGGGCATCATACACTATACACACCCTTGAAAAATTATGATTGATGGCCTGCTGGTGACCCTCTAAAACATTAGGGGTGAAGGCCTGCTGCTGATCTGACCATCTAAAACATTAGGGGCGAGGGCCTGCTGCTGAGCTTACCCTCTAAAACATTAGGGGCGATGGCCTGCTGCTGATCTGACCATCTAAAACATTAGGGGTGAGGGCCTGCTGCTGAGCTGACCCTCTAAAACATTAGGGTTGATGGCCTGCTGCTGATCTGACCATCTAAAACATTAGGGGCGAGGGCCTGCTGCTGATCTGACCATCTAAAACATTAGGGGTGAGGGTCTGCTGCTGATCTGACCATCTAAAACATTAGGGGCGAGGGCCTGCTGCTGATCTGACCATCTAAAACATTAGGGCGAGGGCCTGCTGCAGATCTGACCATCTAAAACATTAGGGGTGAGGGTCTGCTGCTGATCTGACCATCTAAAACATTAGGGGCGAGGGCCTGCTGGTGACCCTCTAACATTAGGAGTGAGGGTCTGCTGCTGAGCTGACCCTCTAAAACATTAGGAGCGAGGGCAGCCTAATAAGCATGTTGATATGATGGAGGAGGACAAGAAAAGGAAGATTGAACTTTATACCCTTTTTTGTGGTGGAAGGGGTGCATGGGAATACAGTGTATTCAATACAACATATTTTCCCTCCTTGTGACACTAGGCCGCGCATCAGAGTGAGGGTGCTGGCGTGGTGTCATAAAACTGTTCCAGGCCTTGGAGAGTGTTGCCCTGCCTCTGTTGGAACTGCTGTGTGTTCCCCTCGTCTCCCCTCCTCAGTTGCCCAAGGAACTACGTACTCTGCCGCCAGTGTTATCAGCTGGAAATTTTTGGAGCAATTTTTCCACAAGGAACTTCTGGTATTGCCCCATTTTGCTAGTCCTCTCCACCACAGGAATGAGAGATGAGAAGTTCTCTTTGTAGCGGGGGTCGAGAAGGGTGAACAACCAGTAATCGGTGTTGGCCAAAATACGTATAACGCGAGGGTCACGGGAAAGGCAGCATAACATAAAATCAGCCATGTGTGCCAGAGTCCCAACAGACAAGACTTCGCTGTCCTCATCAGGAGGATGACTCTCAATCTCCTCATCCTCTTCCTCCTCTTCGGCCCATCCACGCGGAACAGATGGAATAAACCTGCTATGGGTAATACCCTCTGTATCGGAGGCAACTGTCCCCTGCTCCTCCTCCTCCATCATCATCCAATTCGCGCTGAGAAGACAAACTGAGGGTGGTCTGGATATCACCCTGTGTAATGTCTCCCCCCATTTCCACCACTTCCACATGCAAAGCATCCACCTTTATTGTGAGCAGCGAGCGTTTCAGTAAACACAGAAGTGGGATGGTTACGCTGATAATAGCGGCATCGCCGCTCACCATCTGTGTTAATTCCTCAAAGTTGCGTAAAACCTCACAGAGGTCAGACATCCATGCCCACTCATCGCTTGTGAAGAGCGGAAGCTGACTGGAAAGGAGACGACCATGTTGCAGCTGGTATTCCACTACTGTCCTCTGCTGCTCACAAAGCCTGGCCAACATGTGGAACATGAAGTTCCACCGCGTGCTCACGTCGCACAACAGTCGGTGAGCTGGCAATTGCAAGCGCTGCTGCAGTGTTGCCAGACCGGCGGCAGCTGTAGATAACTTTCGGAAATGGGCACACACGCGGTGCACCTTCACCAGTAGCTCAGGCAAATTGGGGGTAGGTTTTGAGAAACTGCTGAACCACTAAGTTGAACACGTGGGCTAGGCATGGTATGTGTGTGAGCTTGCCGAGCTCCAAAGCCGCCACCAGCTTCCAGCTACTAGGTGGAAGTGGAGGAGGAGGTGGAGGAGAAGAAAGGGGGGGGGGGGTTGGGTTGCAGCCACTAATGTAAGTGGTGGCAGAAATCCTGATGGAAGTAGGGCCCGCAATCCTTTGCGTCAGTAGCACCTGTTCTACCCCAGGGTACGACTCGCTCCCGGCCTCCACAACGTTCACCCAGTGTGCCATCAGGGAAATGTAGCGTCCCTGGCCAAAAGCACTTGTCCATGTGTCAGTCATTAAGTGGACCTTCCCAATAACTGCATTGGTCATGGCACAGGTGATGTTACGGGACGCATGCTGGTGTAAGGCGGGGACGGCATCAGGCTGCGGAAAGCCTCAGTGTCCAGAAGCCTAAATGGCAACATTTCCAGGGCCAGCAATTTAGAAAGGTGCGCATTTAGTGCTATGGCCTGTGGGTCGGTGGCTGGGTATTTGTGCTTTCGTTCAAAGGCCTGGGGTATGGACATCTGTACGCTGCGCTGGGACACAGAAGTGTATGTGTTAGCTGATGGTGCTTGCGAAGGTCCAGGTGCAGTGTGGGAGGCATCCGGGCCTGCGTCTTGGACAGGGGATTGGCCAGCACGTAACACCGGGGAAAGGAAGGCAGTGGTGTGACCCGCAGACATTGATTGTGGACCCAGACGTTCGGCCCACCTATTAGGGTGCTTTGATGCCACGTGGCGGATCGTGGTGGTGGTGAAGTTGCTAGTTTTCACTCCCCTGCTCATTTTGGTTTCGGGCCTGTTTGGTGTGGCCCGCCTTCTCCTTTTTGCCACCCCACTGCCTCTTACAGCCTGTTGCGGTGCTGCGGATCCCTCCCCCTCTGTAACGCTGTCCTCGCTCGGCTTGCCACCTTCCCAGGTTGGGTCAGTGATTTCATCGTCCACCACCTCTTCCTCCACTTCCTCACTGTCTCATCCTCATCATCAACCTCTTGAGACACTAATTGCCGTTGACTTATTGGCAACTGTGTCCCATCATCATCATCCACTTTGTGAAACACTAATTGCCATTCCCCACTGTTATCTTCTTCTGACTGTGGATGCACAAGATTTCCTCATGTCCCTCTTCAAGCGGGCTTGGCGAGAGGCCCAAATCAAGGAATAGCGCTGAAAAGAGCTCCTCAGAATTATCAGAGTGTGGGATCACTTGTTTGCCAAGACTCTCCATGGTGGGAAGAAGGAGGATCAGGGTGAGGATTCTGTTGACTGGACTTTGTGAAAGACAGGATGGTGCTCAACCGACTGGAAGCATTATCTGCTGCAATCCAACCGACCACCTGGTCGCACTGGTGTGACTTTGAGAGTGGTGTCCTGCGCCACCCTGCAAACTGGGATATGAAGCTAGGTATCGTGGTGTCGTGGATGAGTGTGTTTCTTGTGCTCTGGCAGCAGGCACAGTTTCAACGCGCCCAGGGCCACGGCCTCTGTGTGCACCATCAGCAGCACGGACACTTCCCCGTCACTTACTGCTCGCCTTGAGCATATTATAATGGTATATATGCTTGCAAGTATGTCTACAGTAGTGCAGGTTTTGTAAGTGTATGCGCAAATAAATTACACTTAATGTCACAGATATTTAGGATGCGCAAACGTTATACAGGAGGTGTAGCACAGTTAATGTCGCTGTCAGCAGCGGCCAAACAATTGCACTGAATGTCACAGATATTTAGGATGCGCAAATGTAACACAACAGATGTAGCAGAGGTTGTGTCACTGTCAGCAGAGGCCAAACAATTTCACCCAATTTAGAGCAGGTTGCGCTAATAATATATATTGCAGCCAGATAAAACAATAGTCCTTAAAAGGACTTTTGGGCCTCTAACACTTTTCAACAGTAAACCCTGCCTGAAAAAATAAAATATAATTCCTGTCCCTGCACTGTCTGTCCCTGCTGCTGAAGCTCTCCCTGACTAAGACTGAGCCGAAGCACGTGTCATCGGGTGCTATATAGCACCCAATGACGCGTTTCGGCCAGCCAATCACTGTAATGCCAGTAACCAACATGGCTACGGCACTACAGTGAGTGCTGAGCGATGTTCGAGTCAAAATTGTGTTTGGCCGAGCATGCTCGCCCAACACTATCTGTAACTGAACAAGAACCTTCTAGTGGGAGGGGTGGAGTGGGGAAACTCAGCACAAACAAATACAATGTTACAATTTTCGTCCCTCAAAGACTTGCATTAGAGGGTCAGTGATACTCAATTTCCAGACAAAAACAAGCCTTCAGACATAATAACAGAGCTAAACCAGACACTTAAAAGGTCAGTCTGTCTGGTTATGGTGGTAAACAAGCCTGGCTTTTTCCCTCCAAAACATGCTCTTCTTCAACTCTTAGGGAATGTTCACATGGCGGCTTTTTAAGTGCAATTTTGGCACGGACAACTGCTCCGAAATTTAGCAGAAAAACCCACTGATGGCAATGTCCTCTCTGCCTCCCATGCATCTCAGTGTGAGGCAGCGTTGAGGATCGCAGAGCGGCGGCATAAAGCCATGGTCATGCTGAGAAAGGACATGTCCCTTCTCGTTGTGGCTTTAAAGGGCTTCTGTCACCCCCAAAACTCATTTTTCATTTTTGAGCATATTAAAATCCTTATTGGACGACTATTCCCTATATAGGGCTCTCACCTTGTTCTGTGGCTTCGTTTCCTTAAAAATCGAGCTTTTAAAATATGCAAATGACTTCACTACCAGCAAGTAGGGCGTCTACTTGCTGGTAGCCGCCGCATCCTCCTTTTAAAAAAACACCCCTCCTCCAGTTGATTGACAGGGCCAGCGAGCGCTCTCCTCCTCCGGCTGGCCCTGTCAGCATTTCAAATCCCGCGCCTGCACCTTACGTGTCTTCATTCGGCGCAGGCGCTCTGAGAGGACGCTTGCTTCCTCAGCACTCCCTCAGTGCGCCTGCGCCGATGACGTCACCTCTAAACCCGAAAGAGAAGACGTCATCGGCGCAGGCGCACTGAGGAAGTGCTGAGGAAGCGAGCGTCCTTCTCTCAGAGCGCCTGCGCCGAATGAAGACACGTAAGGCGCAGGCGCGGGATTTAAAAGCTGACAGGGTCAGCCGGAGGAAGAGAACGCTCGCTGGCCCTGTCAATCAACAGGAGGAGGGGGCGTTTTTTTAAAAGGAGGATGCGGCGGCTACCAGCAAGTAGACGCCCTACTTGCTGGTAGTGAAGTCATTTGCATATTTTAAAAGCTTGATTTTTAAGGAAATTAAGCCACAGAACAAGGTAAGAGCCCTATATAGGGAATAGTCGTCCAATAAGGATTTTAATATGCCCAAAAATGAAAAATGAGTTTTGGGGGTGACAGAAGCCCTTTAAGCCGCCGCTCCATAATCCTCAACACTGACTCCCATTGAGATGTATGGGAGACAGAGAGAACGCAGCTGTCGGCGAGTTCCAAAATTCGACTTCAAAAGCCGCCATGTGAACGTCCTCTTATGGTAACTGTGGAAAATTACCAGCGTCTCATTATCAGCTAGAAAGTCCCAAAAGCCTCTCAGTATTCATTAACCATTTCCACAGTTCTGGGCAAATACAGTGCAAATGAACAGGAAATATATCACAACAAATACATGAAATGCAGTTACACAGTAGTAAACTGTATAAGTCAGTGCAAATTAACCCTTTAAAGTGAAATAAAGTAAGGATTGATGACTTTGCATAAAGGAAACAGGGGCAAATGCCCACAAATCTCCAGACTTCAAAGTACTCCTGCTCTAGGGCACTACATATTGCATGGTAAATCTACCTAGATATATAAACCCCCAATATTGTTGTATCACTTTCTCATTCAGGACTGGGTGACAAACCAATATGTGTCATGACTAGGGAATTGCAGGACTCTGGGAAAGCTGGGTGACAACTCCATAAAAGCTGGAAGGGGGCGACCATACTGTGCAAGACCCAGCTTTCCCATGAACAGATATAACTAAGGCTATGTATAGGCCCCTATTCAATTAAAGGGGTCATCTAATATCATAAACAGCACCCCCCTATGTGCCAGGCCCCTCAGAGGGAGTATACTTGCCTCGCTCCCTGCGCCGCTCCCGGTCCCCGCACCGCGCTGCTACTTCTCCCTGTACATGGATGAAAACATTCGGTGTCAGGGGGAGCGGCCAATGGCAGACGGGGACGAGCCTCCTTACCATCGCAGGTGACACTAGGGAGGCTCTTCCCCGTCCCCGCCTGCCATTGGCTGCTTTTCCCCGACACCTGATGTTTTCATCCATTTACAGGGAGAGCAGCAACAGCGTTACAGGGACCAGGAGCGGCGCAGGGAGCGGGGACCTGGGTAAGTATATTTACTCTGAGAGGCCTGGTACATGGGGGGCTGTTTCTGATATTGGATAAACCTTTAATGGAGACCAAAAGCTTGTCTTTTTGGCCCTTGTTAGGCTGGTATGTAGACTATAGGAGAGATTTATTAAACTGGATATATTGCCCATGACAACCAATCAGAAACCAGCTATCGGTTTTCTAGAGCAGTTACCTTGCCCGTAGCAACCAGAGTGCAGCTTTAATTTTATATTCTGCTCTTGGAAAAGGATAGTTGTGCTCTGATTGGTTGCTATGGGTAACCAAGACAGCGTTCCATAAATCTGCCTCACTAAAAGTAAGGCCTTATTCACACAACGAATTTTGAAAAGCCACAATCCACCGCATATTCTACGGCACCAACTGATCGTGGTTTAACCCCCACTAACAGACAACCTTGCCAAGAAATGGCATGCCCTTTATTGCCATGGTCACAACTTTAAACTGCCAGTTTGAATGGGGCCTAGAACTGTCTTTGTTGCCCATGGTGACCAATCAGAGAGCAGCTTTCATTTTTCACAAACAGAATATGAAATGAAAGCTGCCCTCTGATTGGTTGCTATGGGGAACAAGGACAGTTTGGACAGTTTCATACATAATCCCCATATATGTTTCTATGAAGAGGCATCCCACAAAAAAAAAATATATATATATATATACTGTATATATATATATATATATATAAAATATATATACACTGCAAGGTATATGCAGTGGCATACCTCAGAGGTATATTTTGGGAAACACCCCCAATTTGTCTGACAAAGGTCAATGGGGAGATTTATCAAAACTGGTGTTAAGGAAAACTGGCTTATAGTTGCCTATAGCACCCAATCAGATGCCATCTTTCATTTTCCAAAGGAGCTCTGAAAAATGAAAGGTGGAATCTGATTGGTTGCTATGGGCAACAAAGCCAGTTCTACTTTACACCAGTTTTGATAAATCTCCCCCCATATATATACTGTATACATACAGTATATATGGTATATTGCAGTGATGTACGTAAATAGGTTTGAGACTCCAAATTAGCGCACACCATTCTACCCCAAGTGTGTACGAGGCCTTAGGGACTAGGGATGGGAAAGCAGCCTAGACCGGAGGATGAGGGATAGAGAGAACGAGGGGCCTCTTTGATTCCTTCTGCCTCATACCAGACACTGTCTAGACTGCAGCAATTATTACCAGCGCAGAACACCCAGGCGCTGCCATCTCAGCTGAAAGCAAGCTTAACACAAAGCGAACCAGAAAAAGAAAAAAAAAGCGCCAGAGAGGGTGAGGACTGCCAGCAGACATGGCACCTCATGCACTCCAGCCGGGAGATGGGCTCGGAGGACAGGCTTTGCTCTCCGTCAATGCAGAAAAGGCTATAATTATATTCCGTGCATAAAGAAGCGGCGTGTTCTGTACCGCTGACTGGAGACAAAAACTCCTCTCCGTACAGCTGCAACAAAGGGAAGTTAACGGATGAAATGCTCAATGCATATGTAGCAGAGCTGGGTTTGTCCAGCAGCTTTACACAGCTAAATCTAATCTATCACATAGGTTTGATGCAGTTTTATTAAAGGGGTTGTCCGGGTTCAGAGCCAGGAAGCCCGGTGACGTCACCGGCACTGGTGGGCAGGCTTTAGCGCTGCCCTAGCCTGTAAAATGGCTAGGGCAGCAGTAAAGTCCGCCCATCAGAGGCGGTGACGTCACCGAACACACTGCTGGGCGGAAGCCTCTGCCCGGCAGTGTGTTATTGTAAATAAAAGAGCCCTTGCCCTGCGCGATCCGGCGCAGGACAAGGGAGCGCATCGGAGCATGAGATGCTCCGATGCTAACATCAGGGGGGCTGCCTGGATGAAATTATGGTATGTCCGGGTTCAGCTCTGGACCCAGACAACCCCTTTAAAAAGGACCTGTCACTGCTCTTGACGTACGTTTTGCATTCCCCATGTCATAACAATTCTGGAGCATCTATTCTTATGACTCCATGTTGTGCCATTCCTGCATTATTCCTGCTAGAAGTTTACAAATAAATTGCCAGCAGTCTGCAGTAAAGGTGCTGTTGGGTGTTACCAGTAGTGGGTGTGTCTGACTGTGCTGCTGGTGTCAGACTGTTCAGGGACACACCCCCAACTGGTACCACCCATCTGTACCTTTACTGCAAGCTGCTGGTAATTCATTCATTACCTTCTAGCAGGAATAATAATGGAACGGCACAAGAACAGATGCTCCAGAATTGTTATTTTATGGGGGATGCAAGTAGTTACTACAAAATACATGTCAGGAGAAGTGAGAGGCCATCTTTAAATGGAAACAAGCTCAGCTCTGCTACATCTGTAATATCTGGAAGTGTTTGGGGTCTATGTGTTTCCAATACCTTCAATATGGCTGCACAAGGCCTGGCCACGGTGTCGGGCTGGTGGTGCAATTTGGAAGGTGACCAGTTCAAGTAGTAGTATAGGCGGTCACACCAAGGTCTGGGTGCCCGAAGGCCACATAGGAAGACACCACACGGCAGATGGGGGCCCGAGCTATGCATTGGGGGGAAAGTTACAACTCTGGACAATGGTCATCATGGTGGAAAATCTCAGTTACATCCATTTGGGTGACCAGCCGTTGCTTTTTTTGGGGGGTTATAATTGGCAAAATGGTAAATTTCGGCCATTTGTGGGTATCTGGGGCCATGTAGCAGTGTCAGATATGATGAATGGTGTGTGGTGGAGTCTACCCCACATATAGCAACATCATTAAAGGGGTTGTCCATCCCCTATATCAATTTTTAATAGAGCGGGACGTGTTGGGAGAAGCATGCTCCCTGATACTCCTTGGGTTCCCCTCTGTCTTCTCTGGACTTCCGGCGCCACAGGTAAACATCCGGTCATGTGCGCCATTGGGGCCAAGATGCACGTAACCCAGTGACATTGCTGCTTGGGGGACACATCACTGCTGCAGCCAGTCAATGACTGTAGTGTCACATATGACCCCGTCCATGTCAGATGTTTACCTGCGGAGCTGGAAGTCTGGAGAAGACAGCAGGGTACCCGAGGAGCCGGAATCGAGTGTTGGGGAGCATGCTTCTTCGGAGGTCCCGCAACATTGAGCACCGCTTATCTCGGGGAAGTGACAGGATTGGACAATTTCAAATACAGCCTCTCTGATCCCCGTTACCACCTATGGGAGATTTTCTGTGGAAATTTGGGCTATCCCCATAGATGTTGGATTGTTGGTGGACCTCGCTGAAATTAGCGGTATCCTCCGATTCTCTGAAATGATCCGTTTCAACCAATCTGGAAATGTTCTCTATCAATTAAAAGACTTGTTACCCCCCTAGAGTGCTCCTTTGAATACTGTTATGGATTGCGTTCCTCATAATTTCATACAAAAAAAAGCACAACCTGGGCAAAACTTTGCGCCATCTAGGAGCTCCTTTTTTCTATTCACTGACAGCAAGCAGTAAATGAAATGCATAGTCAATATATACAAATAGATCCAACACATATACAGTAGTAACATATTGGAACGTAATAGGTTCTTGGCTTTGCCCCTGTTTGCTGCTCCACATGGTAACTAGGCTGTATAGACTTCAATGAGCAGGAGAATTGGAGTAGGGGGCTGCGCCTGCTGCTAGAACCTGTGTAAATGAGTCCCTTGCTTATGCAAATATTCTGCTCTGTTGAAGGGCACGTGCATAAATTACACTGATGTCTGCAGATACATTGCTCTGACAGATATGTTACCATGCATGGATCAGTAGAGCTCTCCAGAATGTCATATATGGGGAGCACAAAGAGCTATGTAAATATGGAGGAGCCTCTCAGCGACCACCCTTAGCATTACAGGGGAAAAAGGTCTTCTAGACCCGGCACCTATAAAAATCAATAGGCTCATACTGTCCTTCTATATGTCTCTGATTACGTGCAGACCGTAAATATTTAGCGGTCTGCAAAAAACGGATCAGCAAAAAAAAAAAAACGGATGACGTCTGTGCATTCCGCATTTTGCGGAACGGAACAGCTGGCCCCTAATAGAACAGTACTATCTTTGTCCGTTATGCATACAGTAATAGGACAAGTTCTATCCTTTAGCGGAACGGATATACGGAAACGGAATGCACACGGGGTACCTTCCGTTTTTTTGCGGATTCATTGACATGAATGGTTCCGCATACGGTCCGCAAAAAAAACGGACACGGAAAGAAAATACGTTCGTGTGCAAGAGTCCTTACAGTTGTCCGGCATTATGGTAAATCATGGGCGACCGATTCTATCTTTGGCAATAATTGGACTGGTAATAACTTTTTATGTTATTATTTTATCATTTATTTTAGTCTGGTTATTTTATTGTTTTATTTTGGTTATTTTTGTTTTAATATAATTATTTAACATATTTTTTATTTTAAATATTTTATTATAATTATTTTATTTATTCTTATTTTATTTTTTTATTTAGTTAATTTTTATTATTTGATGTATTTTTATTGTATTTATTTTACTGCATTGTAATTATTTTATTTATTTTTCATTTATTTTATTTAGTTTTATTTATTTTATCATTTTAGTCTGGTTAATTATTTATTTTTTATTTTCTTTGGTTATTTGTGCTTTAATATAATTATTTTTTTATTTTTATTTTATTTTTTATTATAACTATTTTATTTGTTCTTATTTTATTTATTTTAGTCTGGTTATTTTTTTATTATTTTATTTTAGTTACTTTTGTTTTTATTTTGTTTATTTTAATCTGGTTATTTTATTTTTTTATTCTGTCTATTTTCATTTTATTTTATTTATTTTAATTTTATTTAGTTTAACTGGTACAACAAGAAGAAAGTTTCCTAACTTTGAAATGTTGTAATCAAATATTTAGGGGTCTCAAAGAGTTTTGGAACAGGCTGGGGCTTAATTTTTGGAATCCATCTGCACCTTGGCTTGTTGTGCAATGTAGTAACAGAGCAGGTGTTGAAATCAGCTCTCTGCAGATAAGGCCTCATTCACACGAACGTTTTTTGTCTTCAGTTTTTTGTCTTCCGTTTTTTGCGTTCCGTATACGGAACCATTCATTTCAATGGTTCCTCAAAAAAATTGAATGTACTCCGTATACATTCTGTTTCCATATTTCCGTTTTTCCGTTTCGTTGAAAGATAGAACATGTCCTATTATTGCCTGTAAATCACGTTCCGTGGCTCCATTCAAGTCAATGGGTCCACAAAAAAGGGACACATACGGAAATGCATCTGTATGTCTTCCGTATCCGTTCCGTTTTTGCGGAACCATCTATTGAAAATTTTATGCCCAGCCCAATTTTTTCTATGTAATTACTGTATACTGTATATGGCATACGGAAAAACGGAACGGAAAAATGTAACAGAAATGGAAACACAACAGAAACAAAAAACGGAACAACGGTTAAGTGAAAAACGGCCGCAAAACACTGAAAAAGCCATACGGTCGTGTGCAATAAGCCTAAGGCCTCATGCACACGACCGTTGTTGTGTTCCATGTCCGTTGTTCCGTTTTCCGTGATTTTCTGCAGACCCATTGACTTTCAATGGGTCCGTTGAAAACTCGGCTAAAGCACCGCTTGTCATCCGCTTCCGTGATCCGTGGTTTCAGTCCGTCAAAAAAATATGACCTGTCTTATTTTTTTCGCGGATAACGGTTTGCGGACCCATTCAAGTCAATGGGTCCGCGAAAAAACGCGGAGGCACACAAGATTGTCATCCGCGTCCGCGCGTCCGTTTTTTTCCTATCATTTGCAAAGCAAACTTGACTTAGATTTTTTTTTACTTTCCTTCATGTTTGGTGATCCTCCAAAAATAAAGGAAGACACACGGAAACAAAAACGGAAACGGATCACAGAACAACGGAACCCCATTTTGCGGAACGGAACACAACAACGGTCGTGTGCATGAGGCCTTAATGGGAACACTAGCTGTCTGCAGCAGGAATTATTTAATCCTCCAAAGAGGACCCCAGCACCTTGCTACCGTAGGGTACATTATGGGGCACATTTATTATGACCGGCGTTCTAGACACTGGTCTTAAAGGGGCTGTCTCATCATAGACAATGGGGGCATATCGCTAGGAAATGCCCCCATTGCGGTGGGACCCGCACCTATATTGAGAACAGAGCCCCGCAAGGCGCTGGCTGGAGGACTCCGGTCCGGCCACCACCAAGCCGTCTCTCCTTAGAAGTGAATGGGAGCATACCGCGCATGCGCGGCCCCCGCTCCCATTAATTTCTATGGGGCCGACGCAAATAGCTGAGCCAGCGCAGTGCGCCCTCCTTCACTTCGGGGGTTCCGTTCTCGATATAGGCGCGGGTCCCAGCGGTGGGAACCGCACCTATAAGACAATAGGGGCATATCCTAGCGATATGCCCCAATTGTCCATGATGAGACAACCCCTTTAATAAAGCCCTAAGCTGACAGTGGATCCACATAACTTTGATGGATCCTCCGCCAGTTCTAAATGTAAGACAACTTCCGAGCTGTCTTACATTTAGACCATTTTCTGCGACTAAACCAGGCATAGAAATCGATGAATGAGACGGGCTTAACGGCCCTTCCCCAACCATGCCACGCCCACAACTTTAGACCTGGCGCGAGCGAGGAGAAGTTGCAGATAGCGGCGCAACTAACCTTTGTGCCGCCATCTACGCCTGAAATACACCTAATATAGTCGTATTTCAGTATAATAAATGACCCCCCTAAGTTCCTATAATATTTTGTAGCATATGCCCATTGCCCAAGATGGATTTTGCTGCAGATTTCACCCTTTAGATTGCAGAAATCAAAAGAAAACAATACACATAGTTGCCAACTGTCCTGAATTTCCAGAGACAGTCCCAGCAAATTTGGGCAGTCCTGGGCCAAAAGTTTGCAGGACTAATTAAGGCTACTTTCACATCTGCGCTGTTAATTCTGTTTTTGAGCATTAAACAGATCCGTGCCATTTAAGACCCCTTTCACACAAGTGAATTCTCCGCACGGGTGCAATGCGTGATGTGAACGTACAGCACCCACACTGAATCCTGACCCATTCATTTCAATGGGGCTGTGTACATGAGCGTTGTTTTTCACGCATCCCTTGTGCGTTGCGTGAAAATCTCAGCATGTTCCATATTCTGCGTTTTTCACGCAACGCAGGCCCCATAGAAGTGAATGGGGCTTCAGTGAAAAACGCATTGCATCCGCAAGCAATTGCTGCTTGTAAACCTTCAGTTTTGTATCACGCGCGTGAAAAAATGCACCAAAACGCATTGCACCCGCGTGGAAAAAACTGAACAACTTAACGCAATCGCAGACAAAACTGACTGAACTTGCTTGCAAAATGGTGCGACTTTCACTGAACCAATCCGTCACGCTCGTTTGAAAGAGGCCTAATACATCTGGATGCCTCCGTTTCGACCGGATCTGCTTGTATTAAAGCGGTTCTGCACTTTCTTTAAACTGATGATCTATCCTCTGGATAGGCCATCAGCATCTGATCGGCCCGGACCCCCGCCGATCAGCTGTTTGAGAAGGCAGCGGCGCTCCAGCAACGCCGCGGCCTTCTCACCGTTTACCGCCGGCCCTGTGCGGTCACGACTTGTATAAACTTGCCTGGGCGCGGCTAAGCTCCATTCAAGTGTCGAACCCCGCCGATCAGATGCTGATGATCGATCCAGAGGATAGATCATCAGTTTAAACAAAGTGCAGAACCCCTTTTAATCAAAATGTAACAAACTGCCACCGCTAACAAAAAAAAATGGATCCTGCACCATTGACTTAGGGTCCATTCACACATCCGTGTGTGTTTTGCGGATCAGCAAAACACGGAAACCGGCAATGTGCGTTCCGCATTTTGCGGACCGGACATCGCCGGCACTTATAGAATATGCCTATTCTTGTCCGCTATTGCGGACAATAATAGGTCATGTTCTATTTTTTTCAAGATCAGAATTGCGGACCCGGAAGTGCGCACGATGTGCGGCCCCATAGGAATGAATGGGTCCGCAATTCCGTTCCACAAAATGCGGAACGGAATTGCGGATGTGTGAATGGAGCCTTAGGCCTCATGCACACGACCGTTGTTGTGTTCCGTGTCCGTTGTTCCGTTTTCCGTGATAATGCACCGTTTGTCATCGGCGTCCGTGATCCGTGTTTCCAGTCCGTCAAAAAAATATGACCGGAGGCACACAAGATTGTCATCCGCGTCCGCATCAGTTTTTTTCCTATCATTTGCAAGGCAAACTTGACTTAGATTTTTTTTCACTTTCCTTCATGTCTGATGATCCTCCAAAAATCAAGGCAGACACACGGAAACAAAAACGGATCACGGAACAACGGAACCCCGTTTTGCGGACCGTGAAAAAATACTGTCGTGTGCATGAGGCCTTACATTGATTTTCATGCTGGATCTGGTTTGTTCCATTTCGCAAACCGGACACAAAACTGCAGCTTGTAGCGGTTTTGTGTCCGGTACCAAAACACAGCAAAACGGAACGGATGCATACTTATTGTCAATGAATAGGGACAAAACTGAACCATTTAGTTCCAGTTCTTAGATCCTCCGATGTATCTTAAAACCGGAATTGAAAACGCAGATGTGACAGTAGTATACTAACTTAAATGTTGTTAAATATGAATATATAGGGTATACTGTTTTGGAGGTCTTGATTATGCATTGATGACTTGTTCTAAGGATAGGCCATCAGTGTTATATCCTGTTATATTAGCATAACATATGAATAATATTACCTGTGTAGGTAATATTAGGCTAAGATATAATCCAAAATAAACATGTAAAACATAATGAGTGATCTGTACAGTACACAAGGGCAAATAAATTGTACTAACCACAACTAAATATATGACTGCGCGGTGCCAACATTACCAGGATGTAGAATAGGCTAAACACAATCTTCCAGAAGAAATATACAATTATAGTAGGCCCCCTACTGTACATTACAAGTATGAAACCCCTTCTCCAATAGATGACTTCTTAGCTGAGATTTGATCTTTTGAAGTTACAGATCAAAAGCTGGAGGCTGCACCACCAAGAGGTTCTTCTGATGATGACAAGTCGCCTTCTGATTATTGCCAGGTAAAGTATTGTCACTGAAGCCTTCAACTCACCATCTCATCAACATCTACATCCTTCCCAGCTTGAGTAGTTGTATGTGTGTCAACAGATTCATTGTGAACCTATGGCTTACATGGTCAAGGCATTTGGTTAATAGAAACCATGAAATTTTCAACATCACTGACCAGCATCAATCACTAAAATGGGGGCACCCCACTAATCCTCGTTGCATGAATGCAGTGAAGAGGAGTTAGAATGGAGCGAGGGGCGAACAAGTGCGATTGATTCAAAGTCTTTGTGACGGACTGAGATAGCGGAGCACAGAACTCAGATGTTGAGTGGAGTAGTAGCCCACATTCTGACCATTTGCTCCATTCAAACTCTTCCTTACTGGGGTTGTACAGTGAAGTGGAGCTGGGGTCTAGGGAAGGTTCTAGTGATTGCTGGGGTAACAGCAGGGGTGATCAGTAGAGATGAGCGAATTTCTCAAAAATTCGATTCGGTCAATTCGCCAAATTTTCATTTTTTTTAAAATTTGAATTAATTTGTGGCGAATCACGTTTAAAAAAACAGCTATTTCCTGGCTTCAGAGAGCCTGTATAGTGGTGTAGAACACTGTGCCTTGCAGCAACACGCATAGGGAGTCTGCTGTGGTAGTGAAACAATACTGTGAGTCAGTATAGCACGCAGATGACAGGTGTCGCTCTTAGAATCACTGCACAATTCACTTTTTTGGGCAGTTACAGGGCCAAAAATATCTCAAGTGTGAACTCAGCCTTACAGGTCCATGTTAGCGTCAGGTATAAAGAACCGTACCAAGCGTGAAAGAGCGCACTTCTTTTACACCGTCGTCAGCTGATTCCACATAGATGTTTACAGAACCTGTTCTATTAAACGTTTATACAAGTAGAGCCCCCCGACAGAGTGGAGAGGGTGTCAGCAGTAAGTTTGTGTTGACGTTACTGATTATTTTGCCTTTCCTCTGATCCTTTAGAACAATAACCCCCCAAAAAACTGGGTTAGCATTTGGTCAGTAATCCATCAGTATTGGCTAATACCAAAAAAAAACAGGAGTGGCTCCAAAACAGAGATGACACGTGAATGGAATATTTGCATGTCTTCTGTGTTTTGTACCCACTCCTGCTTTTGGCTACCAAATCATAAGCCAATTCTTATAGGACCATACAGGCCTTACAGCTGCTACACAGACAGGATCTGTTGTGTGTCTCATTTTTCCTTCCTTCTGACAGATTAGAAGAAGGGTCAAATAAATGATGATGTCAACCAGGCCAAAAAGGCAAAATAGTGGCCCAGTCATGAAGTGGGGAGGGTGGGAACAGCATAAGAAGTCCACAGAGTGGCCCAATGACATAGTGTGAAGGTGGCAGCAGCATCAGGAGACCACAAAGTGGCAAGGTGACATAGTGTGGAGGTAGCAGCAGCATGAGGAGACCACAGAGTGCATGCATACTGTTGTCTCTTCGGTGATCGATTGCTGATGGAATGACTAACTACAAGGAGGAGCATCAGGACCAGCAGATGATGGGAAGGACAGACAGCTTTCTTCGGCTGAGGTGGTGGAGCCCTGACTGCCTGAAATTGGGTGCGTGCCACTGGGTGATGCAGCAGTTGCTGCGACAGGCTGGACCACCACATTGGAGCCACGGTTCTCCCAGGCCACTTTATGGTGATGCTGCACATGTTGATGCAGGGCCATGGTGCCAACATTGGCACCCTGGCCACGCTTCACCTTTTGCCCACAGATTTCGACAAATGGCCATGTTCACCTCCCCCAGCGGCTTAAGAAAAAACTGCCACACTGTCGAGTAGGTGATTTTACCCCCAACACTCCACACTGACAGACTGCTACCGCCACTGCCTCCGTGAACTCTTGCACCACTACTTTCCAGGCCGGTAGGCTCCTGGGAAGCGGGTGGTCGACCACGGGCACGTTTGGCTCCCGACCTCCAACTGCTGCTGCCCTACTGACTCCCGGCCACGCTACCAACTTGCTGGCTCCACCGCTGCCTCACACGCAAGCTGCCACCCTCTTCTCCTGATGATGATGAAGCCCCTTCGTCACTTGTCACCCAATTACGATTGGCTACATCGTCGAGTACTGTCTGCACGTCACTGATGTCCTCCTCAACGGTCTCTGAGCCAGGAGCCGGGCTCTGAGTCAGGAGCCCACAGCATATACTTCTCTGGCTGAGGGAACAGAAAAGGACAGAGGCAGGTTGAGGACAGGTGAGGGCACAGGGCCTGCTCCCGGGCCATGCCAACTAAGGGTTGTGTCTGACAAACCCACCGACTCTTGGCTGGGGGTGTCTGATGTGACTTGCGAAGAAGTCAAGGATCAAGTCAACCATTCAAGCACTCTGGCAGGCGCAGCACTATGAAGTGCCTTTTGCGCTGTGGTATTAGAAGAATTTTGATATCTCTAACTTTTAGCCTAACCAGACTGTCTGTAATTCCTCTAGCGCTGTTCTATGGAAACAGTAGGTTTAAAGAGCACACCAAATAACTTCTTTATTAACTTTAACTTTTCTTCATATATAACACTTCGGCCTCCGCAGCAGATAGTCCATGTACATAACACGTGTATGCATAAAATGGTGGTTCAACTGTTCAATATTGTCATTCAACATAAAATGGTGGATATATTTCTCTCTTCAGTATCTGTACTCTCACTTTAAGTTATTTAAGCACTTTATGATCTCTCTGAGAGGTATATCTGAGGTCTAACTAATAGTTCAGTTGAGTATGATCTGGTATGGTTGTATGCAATTTGGATTGCAATATGGAATTTTAATTTGGATTGTGAACTTTGTAGTTTGCAATTGTATGGTATTTGCAATTGGTGGAACTGTAAGTAAACACAACATATAACTGGTTCAGTATACAGGTCTAATCACTATATTAACCGTAGTAACATTATATAACTGTTTTAAATACCTATTTTGGCCTCTCTGCTTCCATAAAACACAGCTCTTAGTGGAGTAAATGTCTATTGAGCTCCTCTCCTCTGGTGTAATGATTCTAGCAGCACCTGCTAGGGGAATTTCCCACACAGGCTGTGTGTGAGGCTGGCTGCGATTGGTCAAAACTCTTGCTGTGTGTGAGGCTGGCTGTGATTGGTCTAGACTCCTGCACAGCAACAACAGTGAGCTTACCTCACATTCATATAATGAATCTTAAAGGCATACTATCTTTTCTGCTTCTGTGAACACAAAATATAACAGTTATATGACATCCAAACATGAAGTCACTGTAAATAACTCTGCTTTTGTCTTTAACACACAAACATAGGAACTGTATTAAGGTTATTGGCTGGTCTAGCTGTATAAACATATAAGCTATATTAGCAACCTAGGACAGGTCTTAGCTGGCCAGCTACAAGCACCGCTGGGTTGCTGGTCAAGACACAACCGCCAGCTGACACTGGGAGCTCAGGCCTCTCGAAGTGACCCCTACTGCCATGCCCCCTTGCTGCGACCTGTGCCTGCACCAGAAACATTTAGGCCTGTGCCCCTCCCCTGTGCAGGGCCTGGCACTTCTCTGCCTGACATACTGTTAGATCAAATAAGTAAATAAAAAAGAAATTAATACATGCCAAAAAGGGCTTTCATTTTCTCACTTCACCACACAACAGCTAATAACCCTTTTTTCTTTTTCCTCACTAATACACACCAAAAAAAGGCTTTAGAACATAAAACTGCGGTCATGAAAGGCAAATAACGTTTTTTTTTGCCACTAATACACGCCAAAAAGGGATGTAATTTTCGCACTTCACCACACAACGGCTAATAAGCCCCTTTTTCCCCACACTAATACACGCCAAAAAAGGCTTTAGAACGTATAACTGCGGCTGTGAATGGCAAAAAAAAGTTTTTTTTGCCACTAATACACGCCAAAAAGGGCTGTAATTTTTTCACTTCACCACACAACAGCTAATAAGCCCCTTTTCCCCCCATTAATTCATGACAAAAAAAGGCTTTAGCACATATATAACTGCACCCCACAAGGGTTAATAAGACCCCAATAACAAGAACGGTTTGGTGGAATTACAGAGGTATTGCAAACCTGAAATAAGCAGCAGTATAATGGCAATTTGGATCCGCAGTCAGTGCAGCAAAGTGTAATAGGATTGTTCCTATTACCCAGGCTGTAAACACCCCTATTGGACCCTGTTCTGCTTCAATATTGTGGAATAATTCCTCCCTATCCTTTCCCTACACTTCTAATGCTCAAGTTTTTTCTATCACTGTCCCTAGCGCCAGCTAACGTCTCTCTCTCCACTAAGGCCCTCTTTCACACTTGCGTTGTCCGGATCCGGCTGGTACTCCACTTGCCGGAGGTGCCCGCCGGATCCGGAAAAACGCAAGTGTACTGAAAGCATTTGAAGACGGAGCCGTCTTCAAAATGCGTTCAGTGTTACTATGGCAGCAGGACGCTATTAAAGTCCTGGTTGCCATAGTAGGAGCGGGGGAGCAGTATACTTACAGTCCGTGCGGCTCCCGGGGCGCTCCAGAATGACGTCAGAGCGCCCCATGCGTCACTCTGGACTTTAGCGTCCCGGCAGCCATGGTAACCACTCTGAAAAAGCTAAATGTCGGGTCCGGCAATGCGCCGAAATGACGTTTAGCTTAAGGCCGGATCCGGGTCAATGCCTTTCAATGGGCATTAATTCCGGATCCGGCCTTGCGGCAAGTGTTCCGGATTTTTGGCCGGAGCAAAAAGCGCAGCATGCTGCGGTATTTTCTCCGGCCAAAAAAACGTTCCGTTCCGGAACTGAAGACATCCTGATGCATCCTGAATGGATTTCTCTCCATTCAGAATGCATTAGGATAAAACTGATCAGGATTCTTCCGGCATAGAGCCCCGACGACGGAACTCTATGCCGGAAGAAAAGAACGCAGGTGTGAAAGAGCCCTAAGTACACTGGAAAATGGCTGAATGCAAGATGGCTGAGGCTATTTATAGGGCTGTGACATCACAGGGCTGGCTGGCTGCTGATTGGCTGCATGCATGGCATTGTGGGTGATCCCTCATTCCCAGAGTTCCTTGCTCCATGTCCTCACATGTGCAGCAGCCATTTTAGGAAAAAATGTGATTCGTTACCACGAAGTGTGAGGAAATTCCGATTCCGGGGTGAATCGAATAATTCCTGAAATTCGGGTCGAATTCCACTTCGTCAGCTTCGATTCACTCATCTCTAGTGATCATACAGTTAAACTCCTTAGGGTAAGGCCAAACGGTTTGGTTGGCTGCACATGTCAGGACACCCCACCTGGGACAGCCAATGGCAGCATGAAAATCGCTCGGCCATTGGCTTCTGCGGCTGGCAGCCTTATTCCCAGATGCCCAAATGTTTAATTAGTATTGCTAAATTCCATAAGTCTCATCAAGAGTCACCAGTGATTTCATCTATACCAGGAGTTATCTAAGGGTGGTGTCCACATTGTGACTGAAGCTTGGCGATGAGGCCAAACAGTCTTGTAGTAATAGCTAAGTCGCCTACGTGGTTTGCCCTTATTTCATTAGCAATATGCTTGGACCTATGCCTTTTGGCCGCATTTCGGTCATACAATAACCATGTGGCGGCCTCTACATGGAACACTACCCTTACGTTTATGACCTACTTAAAGGGGTTGTCCGGGTTCAGAGCTGAACCGGGACATATCCATAATTTCACCCAGGCAGCACCTCTGATGTTAGAAACGGAACATTTCATGCTCCGATGCGCTCCCTTGCCCTACGCTGGATCGTGCAGAGCAAGGGCTCTTTTATTTACAATAACACACTGATGGGCAGAGGCTTCCACCCAGCAGTGTGTTTGGTGACGTCACCGGCTCTAATGGACGGGCTTTTGTGCTGCCCTAGCCGTTTTACAGGCTAGGGCAGCGCTAAAGTTCGCCCATCTGTGACGGTGATGTCCGCGGACTCACTGCTGGGCAGAAGCCTCCGCCTGGCAGCCCCATGGAGAGCCCAGTACGTCACCGGAACTCCAGAAAATGTCTTTGCCCTGCGCGATTTAGCACAGGGCAAAGGAGAGCATCAGAGCATGATCTGCTCCGATGCTCAAGTCAGGGGGGCTGCCTGGGTGAAAATGGGGATATGTCCGGGTTCAGCTCTGAACCCGGACAACCCCTTTAAAGCCACCCTCTGTTCAAGAAAAATAATAATTATATTAACTGGAGAATGAGCAGAACACTTACCTGGTGGCCTCCTTTTCAGCTGCAGATCCACCAATTCCTGAGGTCCTCTTCTGCCATCCAAGATTGCCTCACTGCTTCTCAGACTATTTGATGAACATGGAGCATTTAGTAGACACTTCCTGCTTGTCCAGTCCTGCTCTTGGATCATGTGAACCTTAATGACCAATGGAAGGGCAGCTGGAAGGGTCTTGGAATACCAAATGCACCTTAGGCACCAGGTAGACTGAGAAGCAGTGTGGCCATCTTGAATGACAGAAGAGTAGATTGGGAGCTGGTGATCTGAAAAGGAAGTCACCATGTAAGTTTTCTATTCGATCCCCAATTAATGTGATTTTTTTTTTTTACTTTAACGCCCCATAGAGATAATAGGTTTTAGAGATGTCTGGTGGCCTTTCACCCCTTACCATTCTAAGCATTGATATATGCACTTTTGGCTGAGTTTAATGTTGATGTTGATGAATGGATAAAAGGAGGAGATTGATAATTGCCAAAATCTCTTTCGATCGCCAATTATACGTCTATGGACAGGTTGACGTACAGCTTTCTTAGTGTCCCACCCATGATTTCTCAGTATCACCCTGAAACCCAATGGTGATGAATACACCTTTAATAGTGGGATTCCAATAGTGGGATTCCAGCACAGAAGCCTAATTTACCAATTGAACGATCCGAACAGCCAATTAATTAATCAATAATGAATTAGTCTCGTTAGCTAGTATTCGTCGCCAATAACGCAGATCCCAGAATTTCACAGCCAGCAGCGTGTGAAAGTGCATGATTAGCCTGTTAGATGATATATGGGATTTGTCCTTCATCCTGGAGCCCTATAGGCTACTCATTCAGTACCATTGGTGATAGCAACCTTCAGCAAAGGCATCAGGTGGACAGAAGATATTATGAATGTATCTTATTTTATTATGGCGTTGTCCCTCTATGAAGATGACCATCAAAAGGATGGGACAGTGGTGGGATGAGTCCTTTCGGTGTTAATGGGCCCCTTCTTTGTATGTGATCACATTGATAATGGGTACTTGTGACGTACTCCTAAACTATCAAAGCTCCTTCCTAAAAAAGCAAGCCTGACCTCTGAACTATTCAGCCTTCTTAGTGTTTGCCTTGAAGACTTATGGACCAAATGTACTGTATCATACTTTTTTTTTTTAAACTCAGAATCAAAAGTCAAAAAGCTAAATGGAGGCCAGTAAGGTTCTGGTTGAGGCCTTCAAGCATTGCCATTCATCCTGGGACACGACTGACCGGTGCTTGAGCACCCATCACTTCCTTCACGTTCTTTGTACAGATCTTTTATCTTAAGGGAATGGGGTCAGTCTGAGCAGGGTCCCCTCCAACTAAACATTGCGTCTTTAGACATTGATTTAAATTGTGATCAGAATCAGAAGACACAAAGGCACCAAAGGCTACCAACACCTGAACATTTTTGATTAGTTTTAGATTATTACTACAACTCTACTGAAAAATGTGATCCTGTTCAAGTTGTAGCATCTTCATGTAGCATCTCAGGTTGCCTTCAATTTTAATGGATGGTTGCTCCAAAAGCAGGGAGCATGATCTGCTTGCTCTTGAGATTACAGGTAGTTATTTTTGCCTTCTCCTTGAGACAGCCAGGTTTCAACTGGTCCAATTGTGACCCCTATAGCAATGCGTTTTGGTCCTAATTTACTTTAATGCAAGATTTTGACTACAATATGGAATAGAAGGACCTATATACAGGTGTTTTCAGTGACCATGGGAACTTAAACTCTGGCATCAGTCCCATTTTAGTTAATGATGACTAGGGCAATATACATGTATTTCCCATTGCCTTATTCACTCAAGCAGGAAAAATGTGCCAAATAGCATGCAATAGAATATAACCTTGATGTGAGTTGACCTTCCCTCTCGCCCCAACCACCCATAGAACCATGAAGCAGTCACCACTTTAAACACCCCCTTACTTGTTAGAAGAGATCCTTAACGATAACCTGATCAGAAAGTGTCCCACTTCTGGGACCTCAAGTGATCAGCTGTTGGGAAACTGGGCAGTAAGTGTTTAATTTCTCCACAGTGCCACCACGGGAGAAATGAAGCAGTACACATTGCCCATTTAAATCAAAGGGGTACCTGGGCGGTGCATGATAGGTGTGGTCCTCCAGAAAGAGAGAGATGCTCTTTGTAACCACTCACCACACTGGCCAAGAAGATCCAGAAAAAGGGAGAACCCTCTATTTACTCTGAGTTCCCTTAATAGGTTGTATGAAAATGTATTTTTTTTAAACTGGACAAGCTAGCTAACAGTGTCAGGATCTATTGGCTGTACGTTAAAAATTTTTACATGATGATACCATAGACTTCAGATTATGGCCTACTTCTGGCCAAAATATCCAATATGGAGGTCGCTTGGAGCGATGCCCTGAATTGCCAGCTTAGGGAGAGTCCTGAATCTCCTTAAAGAGACCTGTCCTGTATGGAGACTTACTGGAAATATTCCATGGTATGGAGACTTATTGGCAATGTTCCTGGGAAACAAATATACAAAGAGTTATCTCCCAATAAAGAGAACCATATCACCAGCGGCTCCTCTAGGACGTGGCTCTTCTGAGTCAAAATCCGACTTTTTAACAAGCCTTTGGATATGACAAGCAAATATAGCCAAGCCAAATATCCAGCTGTTTAACAAGACTGGTCCGTTTAAGGAGAGCCACCCCCCTGTCTAAGCCGCATCAAGGCATTACACTCAGCCAGCCAGAATCCTACTCTGTACTGATGAGGCCAAACACTCCGAAACAGTTGTCTGCAGATGGATATTGGCCTGGCTATATTCCTTGTCAAATCCCACGGCTTTATGGAAAGTCATATTTTGACTCATAGGGAGCAACTTCCACAAGGTGGGTGGTAGTAAGATGGTTCTCTTTCTTGGAAGATATCTCTTATATTCGTTTCCCCATGGAGCACTGTCAATACGTCTCCATACCTTGGAGTACTTCAGTAAGTCTCCATACGGGACTGGTCTGGGAGATTCAGCACCCTGCCAAAGCCACAATATGGAGGTCAATATCTTGATCAATTTATTATTAACCACTTTATGAACTCTGAAGTAAATGAACTATAGTTAGGAAAACAGTCGAAACCTTACACTTCTGCTGACATTTATCTTGTACCGAATTAAGGGCAGAGGGACACAGAGAGGTCTACTGTAGAATAAGGACTTCCCACCTCCGGGCCCAACGGCAGCAGGGTCCTTACCTCTATGGATAGTAGGTCACTGTATATAACAACCTCACATGAAGAAATCAGTCTTCAAATGTTATAAATTGTTTTTCAAATCAAACATTTTCCCAAAAAGCCATGAGTCCAAAACCCCAAAATGCAATGCAAATTGGATCAAAATTCTGTCTTGATTTGTAGACCCGTCACATAGCCCAAGGCCTCTCTAGGCACTGCCCTATTGTCCCACATGGTCGGCCGTAATAATACTGTCACCTCCACTAAACAGCACTGGAAATGCAAAAGTCACACACAAAAAAATTATAATTTCTTATGTTCCGGCCCTGCGATGACAGAATTTGTAGTCACGCAAGAAATAAAAAATAAAATAAAAATAAAATTAAAAAAATATGAATTTAATTATTTTTAAATTATTTCTTGCTGAGAAGCTTCAAAGTGGAGCAGGCTTGGTCTTTAATGACTGTTAAGTTATCAATAAATTAGAAAAATGTAAAAAAAAAAAAAAAAAAAAGGCAAAGTTAAATATAAAGAGAGCGCCACCTGCAGGTCTTTTATGGTAATTCACTTCCAGTTTTTATCCATTTTATTATATTATTTTTTTGGGTATTTCATATCAAATCTGAACAGAAGCTCAAGACCACTGACAAATACTATACCAGTAATGCTGAGCTTATCCCAGGGAAACACATCTATAAAATTCTGCTCGCAAATAGGACTGCTGAGGCCACCGTCAGCAATCGCGGCCACGGATCGCCCCAGAGATTCGTTTGGAGAGCGCTTTAAACGGCCAGGTTCCAGTTACAGACTGATTAGATCTGGATAGGGAAAAGCTTGCTGTCAAGGGGAGAGCAGTTTTTCCCGAGCCCTGGTTTAGCAGGCAATGTGAAACAGTATTTTACACATGCAGCAGAGCTGAGTCTATCAGATGTGGCAGAGCTGGGTTTGACACTTGGTACAAGGATGACAGTCTGTTTTGTTATTTGTGTTATCTTCACTGGGCTGCAACTGTCTTGAACTTAAATTCCAGATACTCCATTGTAGCCACATATAATTAAATGACAAATTCAGCTCTGATACATAAACTTGTGATGTGCACTACACAACCCAGCATGCCTGCACGTAGATGCCAATCACTGTTCCCTTCCAAAGGCCTCATGCGCAAAAACCGCAGATCCGCAAAAAAAGCGGAAGCCGTCCGTGTGCCTTCCGCAATTTGCGGAACGGAACGGGCGGCCTATTGTAGAAATGCCTATTCTAGTCCGCAAAACGGACAAGAATAGGACATGCTATATTTTTGTTGCGGGGCCACGGAACTGTGCAACGGATGCGGACAGCACACGGAGTGCTGTCCGCATCTTTTGCGGCCCCATTGAAGTGAATGGGTCCGCACCCGAGCTGCAAAAAATGTGGCTCAGATGCGGACCATAAAAACGGTCGTGTGCATGAGGCCAAAGGCTGTGTGCAGGAAGTCAACTTCCTGACAGATTCCACTCAGATCTGAGAAAATAAATAGCCAAGAGGGGTTAACAGCGTAAGAACTCATGCACACGACCGTGTGCTGGCCGTTCCGTGCATTGGGGACCGCAGGCTGCGGTCCCCAATGCACGGCAACATCCGTGCGGCGGCCGCAGACAGATTCAGACCCATTTAACTTGAATGGGTCTGTGATATGTCCGCACTACTTTTTTGCGGTGCGGAGGCACGGACAGAAAACCCACGGAAGCACTCCGTAGTGCTTCCGTGGGCTTCGGTTCCGTGCCTCCGTTCCACATCTCCCGGATTGTGGACCCATTGAAGTGAATGGGTCCGCGATCTATAATGCAGGATGCACACAGCCGATGCCCGTGTATTGCGACCCGCTGTATGTGGGCCGCAATACGGCCACGTGGGGCACACGGTCCGTGTGCATGAGCCCTAAAAGAATGCTTTTTAAAATAAAAATAAAAGTTTAAATGACAAACTTTCTAATAAATGTGGTCTTACTGAATCTTCTGAGATTACTGCTGGTTGTGTTAGTCATGATTTAAGAGAATAGAGCTGCAATACCAGGCACAACCATGTGTGGCGCTGTTGTAACAAAAGTCACGTTTTTCTAATCCAGTAGCTGGGGTGGTGAATCAAAGCATTTACCCCAGGTGCTGAGCACCACAGGGGGCACCAAAATAGTTAATTTTCTTGACCAGGGAATTTAGATACAGGGCTACCCTTTTTCACCAGGTGAAAGTAAGCCTAGCTAGAACTCTAGCAGGGACTTTAATACTGGTAACCTATCTTAAAGGGGTTGTCCCACAAAAAATATTCTACATTTTTCAAACCAGCATCTGGATCTGAATACTTTTGTAATTGCATGTAATTGCAAGGCTCCTTCCTTCAACTGCCATCAGCTGCAGCAGACAGGAAACACCCCTGAGAAAGTGCACGTCCCCTGAGCTTCCCGCTTGAAATAAATCTAGTAGAGCAGTTGCAGCAATGATTGGGGACATCTCTGGATCCTGAGAGACTATATGATATCTAATTTTAATTTTTTACTTTAATTATGGGATGACCACTTTAAGGATAGGTTCTCAGTATCAGAATGGCACCCCCAATGATCAGCTGACGATCAGGAAAAAGAACAAGAACCAGGCACAGTACCAGACACTGTCTGGTGGCAAAGCCTGGGTGCCAAAGCTCCTTCCCACCAGTTGAATGCCATTCCATTCAAATAGAGGATGGAGGCCCCCTTTTTCTTCGCATGATCCTTGGGGGTCCCAAATGTATGGTCTCCAGCGATCAGGATGATAAGTAAGTTTTGATACTGGGAAAATCTCCTCAAGTAGGTCCCAGTTTTAGACTTGAGGTTGATGACAGCTATATAGGATGACGGGATAGTAGTTGCACCTGCGCCCTGGTGCCTAAGAGGCCCAGAGGCACTTCCGCCAAATAAGAATATATTAGAATATAGCAGGTTACAGATTTTGCAGATCTGATTGGCTACTAGGGGCAACTAAGCCAGTTTTCTGTTACACCAGTTTTGATAAATCCCCCACTATAGAGTCTAGTAAGCCCAGGTTCTTCTCCAAGAAATGACCAGGATACTCGAGGATCCAGCAGAGAACCTCATGTGGAGCTGATGGTAGAGCCGGATACCGAGCTACCAAAGGAGATACCGCTAGATGATATACACTCATATTGTCATGCAGGAAGATTTACTGTAATAATGTGATGCTATGCATATAATTAAAAGGAACCTGTCGCTATGACAATGAAGTCCAATCTGCAGGCAGCATGTTATGGAGCAGGAGGAGCTGAGCAGATTGATATATAGTTTTATGGGGAAAGATTCAGTACAGCCTGTATTATATCGATGGAAATCCTTCATCTTTGTATGCCTTGGAGTGCAGTGGGTGGTCCTATCTGTGATCAGCAGCATTCCCTGATTTTAGGACCGCCCACTAGGCGCCTACGAATAGAAAGAGCAGGGTTTTAAATGAATATAATACAAGCTATGATGAATCTTTTCCTATAAAACCATATATCAATCTGCTCAGCTCCCAGGCTCTATCACATGCTGACTGCCTGTTCAATATGATAGGTTCCCTTTAAGGGGCATGTGTCATAATAAAATGACCTATTGTTTAAATCATGTTTTTATGTCAGGCATATTTTTGGAAAATTTTGGGTGAATTTTGTTTTACTTTTCACTTGTCACTATCTATAGCTTAAAGGGGTTGTCCGGGTTCAGAGCTGAACCCGGACATGCCTCCATTTTCACCCAGGCAGCCCCCTGCTCTCCTTTGCCCTGCGCTAAATCGCGCAGGGCAAAGGCATTTTTCGGAGATCCAGTGACGTACCGGGGCTCTCCATGGGGCTGCCAGGAAGCCCGGTGACGTCACCGGCACTGATGGGCGTGATTTAGCGCTGCCCTAGCCAGTAAAATGGCTAGGGCAGCGCTAAAGCCCGCCCATCAGAGCCGGTGATGTCACCGAACACACTGTAGTTTCCGCCCGGCAGTGTGTTATTAAAAACAAAAGAGACCTTGCCCTGCGCGATCTAGCGCAGGGCAAGGGAGCACATCGGAGCATGAGATGCTCCGATGCTAGCCTCAGGGGGGCTGCCTGGGTGAAAATAAGGGTATGTCCGGGTTCAGCTCTGAACCCAGACAACCCCTTTAAATAAAATCAAAAAGTCCTACAGTTTTCCCACTGACCACTAGGCCCAAATTATATTAAGACTTCCTGTCTTTTGAGAGCAGCTGTCCAGATTAGAAAAACATAGCTCCACCCACTGGACTCCTAAGTATAGGAAGAGCAGGGCTTTAAATGAATACAAAACTGTATATCAATCTGCTCAGCTCCCCCTACTCTAAAACCAAGGCCGGTGTCAGCACCTGGCATACCCGGGCAAGTGCATTAGGCGAGGTGCTGTGGTGGGGCAGAGGCATCTTCCTTCCCCATTCCTCTGATAGGCTGCAGGCACTAGACCTGAAGCCTATCAGAGGCTGGCGCAGGTGGCGCGATGATGTCATCATTGTCGCAGTTGTAGCGCCCCATAACAGGGAGACAGTAACAATGTTCTCTCAACAGTATCAGCTACAGTGCCTCCATAACAGTGATAGCCACAGTGACCTAATTACATTCACTGTGCCCCCATAACAAAAGAACAGCCATAATGACCTTATAAAAGTCACAGTTGTGGTGCCCCATAACAGAGACAGGCACATCGCCCTCATAACATTACCAGCTACAGTGTCCCCTTTACAATCCAAACCTTGGCACCTCTTTAACAGTACCAGCCACAGTACCCACACTCCTTCCATCCACAGTGCCCCAATAGCGTAGCCAGCCATGGAGCCCCAATAAGTGCAGAAGACGACACTTATGGTATGACTTGTGTGGCACAGACCAAGCACAGTTCACGGATGGGGTATGTCAGCTTAGCTTGCCCTTCATCCTTGAGGGACCCGTTTTAGGTTGAGTTCACACTTCAGTTATTTCCATCAGTGATTGTGAGCCAAAACTAGATGTGGGTCAACAGAACAGGTGCAGATCTTTCCATTACACCTTATCTCTATGTAGGCGTCACTCCTGGTTTTGGCTTACAATAGGGCCTCTTGCACATAACCGTATGTATTTTGCGGTCTGAAAAAAAACGGATCCGCCAAAAATACGGATGACGTCCGTGTGCATTCTGTATTTTGCGGAACGGAACAGCTGGCCCCTAATAGAACAGTACTATCCTTGTCCGTTATGCGGACAATAATAGGACAAGTTCTATCTTTTAGCAGAACGGATATACGGAAATACGGAAACGGAATGCACATGGAGTACCTTCCGTTTTTTTGGCGGACCTATTGAAATGAATGGTTCTGCATACGGTCCGCAAAAAAAACCCAGAACGGACACGGAAAGAAAATACTTTCATGTGCAAGAGGCCTAACACTGAAATAACTGAAGTGTGAACTCAGCCTTAGGCCTCTTGCACATGACCGTATGTATTTTGCGGTCTGCAAAAAACGGATCCGCAAAAAATACGCATGACATCCATGTGCATTCCGTATTTTGCAGAACGGAACAGCTGGCCCTTCATAGAACTGTACTATCCTTGTCCGTAATGCAGACAATATTAGGACATGTTCTATTTTTTTGCAGAACGGAAATATGGACATACGGAAATGGAATGCACACGGAGTAACTTCAGTTTTTTTTTGCGGATCCATTGAAGTGAATGGTTCCACATAGGGTCCGCCAAAAAAACGGAATGGACACGGAAAGAAAATACGTTCGTGTGCATGAGCCCTTAGGGTACATTCACACTTGCGGCAGAGGATTCCGGCAGGAAGTTCCGTCGCCGGATCCGGCAATCCGGACGCAAACGGATGGCATTTGTCAGACGGATCCGAATGCGGATCCGTCTGACAAATGCATTGAAATACTGGATCCGTCTCTCCGGTGTTATCCGGAAAAACGGATCCGGTATTCTTTTTTTTGCCAGAACATTTAATGCCGGATCTAATACATTTCAATGGAAATGAATGCCGGATTCGGCATTCCGGTAAGTGATCAGGATCTATGGCCGGAGAGAAAACTGCAGCACGCTGCGGTATTTTCTCCGGCCAAAAAACATAAGAGGGACTGAACTGATGCATCCTGATGCATACTGAATGGAATGCTCTCCTTTCAGAATGCATTAGGATAAAACTCCTGTGACGGAACTCAACACCGGAAAAGAAAAACGGTAGTGTGAAAGTACCCTTGGCAGACAGCAATCTGCCGGACCAGCATTGCATCCACCCTTCCCTCTCTGCAGACTCTTCCTACAAAACAAGTTGAAGGTAAGACATTAGAGGCGGCGCTCAGCCGTACCCCGTAAAGTATTGCTGCGCTGCACATTATATCTGACATTTCCCTCTAATCATCCCTTTGGTGGGCCGCTTGATGAATGAAACAGACGATGATTCCGAGAATGTGAATCATAAAAATCTGGAATTAAATCCGCCCGTTTCAGCATTTATAACGGTATTACATTATTCCTCTCTTTTATATGAAGTCGATGCTTCCATAGAATCGGAGAGAGGTGAGATGAATAAGGATACAATACAACTTCTCTAGGAATTCTATATCTCTAAAGTTAGGTACAATCTTATAATAATGATTGTAGCTTGCACCACTGCTTTTAAAGGGGTTGTCCACTTTAGACCATCCACCTTCTTTTTTTTTTTTAGCAGGCTCCCCCAATAGTAAGCTGACCATAGAGTGTTTCCCAGTAATCACCTATAATCTGTGGGTAAACTTGGCAGCTTGGTATCAGTATCCCTGCAGCTCCCCCGCAGGAGAATTTTAGTATTACACCATTCTCAATGAAAACAATGCACAGACATGGCAGGTCCTCCGGATAAGGGTCTTGAATGAGGGACCCTTATCGATGTACTCTTCATTTCCTCATAGGCTATTTGAAAAGGGGTTTTGCTAAACTAAACAACTCCTTTAAAGAGGTTGTTCAGGATTACAAAACATGGCTGCTGTCTTCCAAAAACAGCACCACCCCTGTAAACAGGCGGTGGAAGTATTGCAACTCTGCCCCCTGGACTCCAATGGAGCCAAACTGCAATAGCAGACACAACCCATGGACAGGGGAGGTACTGTTTTTGGAAGGAAGCAGCCATGTTTTTCTAATCCTGGACAAGCTGGCTATAGGTATGAAATAGCTGCCCAATTCTTCCATAAAAATGTTACAGGAATATGTTGATGATTGGTGAGGGTCCAACCATCATGACAATGAAGGTCCCATACTCCTGTATGAATGGAGTGTTGGTTGAGCATGTGCACTGCTTCTCTATTCGTCTGATGGGACTACCGGAGATGCCCATATTCTCCACCACCTGGGAGTCCCATAGACTTTGAGTGGAGAAGTGGTGAGCATGTTTGACCATCACTCAATTCATAGGACTCTTGACCGTTTGGGAGAGGTGTCTAACTAACATATCCATGTAAATGGCAACATTTTGTCTGCCATCATCCACCACTAGGGGGCGCTTAGGTATTTACTGCTTTACACACAGTGGGGGAGATTTTCAAAGCTAAATGTACCTGAATTCTGCCTGAATTTGCCCCAAAAAAACTGAAGTAATGCTTTGTACCACATTAAATATATTTTTGACATTTTTGTGGGTCTTTTGACAAGGGGGGTGGCCTATTTGGAAAAGGGACGTGGTTTCACAGGAGAGGGAGGTGATGTAAAATCCACCAATGTTCCCCCTAATGTGTTCAGATTTTTATGCAAACTAAGCCAACCAGCAGGTAAAATTAGACAAAAGGATGCATCAAATTTATCTTCCCGCCTGAGTCCCTGTGATACATTTGGTGCACATTTAGACCAAATATTATACAGGATTAGTAAATCTGCACCATTATGCATTAAAGGGGTTGTGCCAAGTTTTCAAGCTATCTTCTGTGTTGTGGTTAGAGGATAGCTCGAAAAACATGGCACAACCACATTAAAAAGGGTTCTCTGGGATTTTGATATTGATGGCCTATCCTCAGGATAGGTCATTAATATGAGATCAGTGGGGGTCCAACTCCCAGCTCCCCCACAATGACGTCACACTCATCGGTCACATTGTCTAGGCGCAGCTAAGTCCCATACAAGTGACAGAGCCTGAGATGTAATACCAAGCACAGCTTCAAACCAATGGACAGTGCTATGCTGTGAGAAGGTTCATCTATAGTCCAGTGAGCACCATGGCTTGCTCAAACAGCTGATCAGCAGGGGTGCAAGGATTTAGACCTCCATCAATCTCATATTGATGACCTATCCTGAGGAAAATCTGAGAAAGCTCCTCAGCTCCCTTTAGTGGAGGCTTCAGGCTGGTAGAATTTTATCTTTGAACTCTGTGCCTATTGTGGAATTTGAGGTCTGTATAAAATATAAAAAAATGAAAATAATAAAAATCACTTTCTGGATAATGTTGCCTTCATCAAAAATGTACTTGTAAGCATAGCTGTGCTTTTGAGCAAGCAATGGGATTTGAACTCAGGTCTCCGGCACATATGATGTGTACAGTCCTGATCAAAAGTTTAAGACCACTTGAAAAATGGCAAAAAAAATCCTATTTAGCATGGCTGGATCTTAATAAGGTTCCAAGTAAAGCTTCAACATGCAACAAGAAGAAATGGGAGTGAGACAAAACATTTTTTGAGCATTCAATTTAATGAAAACAACGAATAAACTGAAACAGACAGTTTTTTGAGCTGATCAAAAGTTTAGGACCACACCTCCAGAAAAACCTAAACCCCCCCCCAAAACAGAAATCCAACTTCCAAACATGAACTCAGTAATGAGTAGCTCCACCGTTATTGTTTATCACTTCCAAAATTCGTTTCGGCATGCTTGATGCAAGCGTTTCCACGAGGTGAGTGGGAACCTTTCTCCAAGTGGTGAAGATGGCCGCACGAAGGCCATCTACTGTCTGGAACTGTTGTCCATTTTTGTAAACTTCCCTTGCCATCCATCCCCAAAGGTTCTCAATTGGATTTAGATCAGGGGAACACGCAGGATGGGCCAAAAGAGTGATGTTATTCTCCTGGAAGAAGTCCCTTGTCCTGCGGGCATTGTGTACTGTAGCGTTGTCCTGTTGAAAAACCCAGTCGTTACCACAGAGACGAGGGCCCTCAGTCATGAGGAATGCTCTCTGCAACATCTGGACATAGCCAGCGGCCGTTTGACGCCCCTGCACTTCCTGAAGCTCCATTGTTCCACTGAAGGAAAAAGCACCCCAGACCATTATGGCGCCCCCTCCACTGTGGCGCGTAGGAAACATCTCAGGTGAGATCTGCTTGTCATGCCAGTAACGTTGGAAACCATCAGGACCATCAAGGTTAAATTTTTTCTCATCAGAGAATAAAACTTTCTTCCACCTTTGAATGTCCCATGTTTGGTGCTCTCTTGCAAAGTCCAAACGAGCAGTTCTGTGGCGTTCAAGGAGACGAGGTCTTTGAAGATGTTTTTTGATTTTAAAGCCCTTCAGTCTCAGATGCCGTCTGATGGTTATGGGGCTGCAGTCAGCACCAGTAAGGGCCTTAATTTGGGTCGAGGATCGTCCAGTGTCTTGACGGACAGCCAATTGGATGCTCCGGCTCAATGCTGATGAAATTTTTTTGGGTCTTCCACTTGACTTTTTTGTTCCATAACCCTCAGGATCCTTTAAGAAATTCCAAATGACTGTCTTACTGCGTCCCACCTTAGCAGCGATGGCGCGCTGTGAGAGACCCTGCTTATGCAGTTCAACAACCCGACCACGTTCAAAAAGGGAGAGTCTTTTTGCCTTTGCCATCACAACGTGTGACTACCTGACAGAAAATGACAATGAATCCACATCTTTGCACAGATTTGGCCTTTTAAAGGCATGTGGTCCTAAAATTTGGATCAGCTGAAAAACAGCCTGTTTCAGTTTAATCGTTATTTTCAATTAATTGAATGCTCAAAAAATGTTTTGTCTCCCTCCCCATTTCTTCTTGTTGCATGTTGAAGCTCTACTTGGAACCTTGTTAAGATCCAACAATGTAAAATATGATTTTTTGCCATTTTTCAAGTGGTCTTAAACTTTTGATCAGGACTGTATATTCTTTCCAGATGTAGGATCATTTGAACTTGTCAGCATTAACCCAATGGACGTGGAGAAGTGTGTGTTCTATCTGTGATGTTTGCACAATGCTCTCCTTCTCTCACATGCAAATCCTCAGCTGCTCCTACAACTGTACTTTTGTATTTTTTTTTTCCCCGACTGCACCTAAAAACTTATCTCCTGTCCTCAACAAGGATAAATATAATAATAAAGTTTCTGGGAACATACAAGCCCCACCATGCCCCTTCCCTTCCCTGTTTGGAGCCCATGAGAATACATTTCTGCCTTTCTCAGATTCGGCTCCTCCCCGCTTCCCCCACAGAGATCTGACTAACATGCTGGGGAGCTAGTTGCCAGCTCAGCTGGAAAGGAATTTAACCACTTCGGCCCTTGCAACAGTAAAGTGATTGCAGGCAAAGCAAGCTGGAACTCTTCTAGCTTTGGTGGGACGGGAGGGGTGGATGGAAAATAGTTCACAGCGAAACCTCTTCTTGTTTTCAATGCCAAAGAGAGTATTTTTTGTCTCTTTCTGCATGAGCAGATGGGAGCAGGCGATTGCGCGCGCTCCGAGAACGGCATACAGGCAAATGTATTGATCTAAACAAATCAGTATGTGTTTCGACACAGGTCTTCAGTTTAATAATTTATTGGTGGCTTCAAGGTCTTTATTGAAAGCTGAGGCTAGGCATGAGCGTAATTTTTAGCTGTAGGACTGGTGGGACATCCATCAACAAAGCCCCGGTAGTGTATGGGACAGTCGTAGGCGAGATGTGAAATTCTCCACTCATTTGCACATGCGCAGTTTGACGTCACAGCCAAGGACTGGAAATAGTCAACCTATCTCAACAATTTAGCATCAGTCTTCGATGAATGATCCTTCATTATCAGAGTTCCACCAAAGAGTTGGTGATCTTAGTCTAATGTACAGTTGCCCTAAGGTAGTATTTCATCTTCACCATGCCAACTGCTATAAAAACAATAACAATAACAGCTGATTAGTTAATGTAGCTTTTTAGTGATGAGACTCAACAGTGTACATCTCATAGAGATAGCCCATGTGGGGCACTTGGAGAGAAGAGCTCAGTCTTGGTAGACCTCATCCCCTTTGCAGGACAAAAGCAGTGAAGAATTGACCCAATGGTCATAGAAGGCAAAGAAGGGGAAACAAACAATAGGCCATTGTATTCGAGGTGAAAGAACCCATGTATATAATGGGGCCCAAATTCATATTTGCTAATGGATCCAATGTTTGCTAATGGGTCCAATGTTGATTCTATAGCTTTGTGAAGGCTTGGGTAAAGACATTTCTTGTGCCCAATGTCTGTAGAGATACAATGTGCACAAGGGCACACAGGTTTCTAGGTGGCTCTGGTTCCATTTCCTTTCCGACTAGATGGAAAAAACTGTGCAGTACTTCCATTTCATGAGAAATTTCATCATTAGCTCACATGGCGATAACAAGTAGCCCAAGTATGTTTGGAGGGGTTCAGGGGAATAAACAAATGGCAGGACCTTCCCTCGTGGGTGGAAAAACTTGAAGGGTTCATTGGGACCTCTCTTTGCTTGAGACAGAGAAAAGCTAACCAGTCCTATTTATGTTTCAGACAACATGAGGCATCAGGAGAAGACCTAACAATGTCCAAGGACATTCGTTTGTCAATGGACTCTGAAAACAGTGCCCACCACAAATATCTAAGGTGTATGGAGAGTTTAAACATTATTTCTCCTAGACAGTTCTGAAGGAGCAAGCCATCATCATCAAGGTGCAGAGGACTCCAGAGAACTCTTCTTGACTGTACTATCCAGCTCACTTGTCATAAGGAACCTGACATATGGAGAACGACTTCCATGAAATTGACTGTTCTTATGTATTTGAATAAGGCCTCATGCACACGACCGTTCCGTTTTTTGCGGTCCGCAAACCGCGGATACGCAAAAAACGTGTGCCTTCCGCAATTTGCGTAATGGAAATGGCGGCCCATTGTAGAAAGGCCTATTCTTGTCCGCAAAACGGACAAGAATAGGACATGCTATATTTTTGTTGCGGGGCCTCGGAACGGAGCAACAGATGCGGACAGCTTACGGAGTGCTGTCCGCATCTTTTTCGGCCCCATTGAAGTGAATGGGTCCGCATCCGAGCCGCAAAAACTGTGGCTCGGATGCGGACCATAACAACGGTCGTGTGCATGAGGCCTAAAATAAGATTTTTAACTAGGACAACTTATAGACATGTATTTACTTATTAATGTTATTCAAGAAGCTCTTTCCTCTTCACGCGTCAACCTTTGCTAATGTACTGACTAGTATTATTTGTACCTATTCTACATTTCTTTTTCTGTCAAATAACATCTCTACTTGACGTTACCATGGGAGTACCAGTATCACTCACCTTACAGTGTGTACTATGTCTTCAAGAATGTAAAGTACTTTCCACCAGCCATCCATCAAGCTGGGAAGTTTAAGAAAATATCCTCCAGACAAATAAGTTCCTATTGCAATTAGAATAAGGAGGAAATACTTGATGTTGTCACAAGGAAATGGTTCACGTTGTCATAAAAACCCCTGTAGGTGGGATTGTGGAACAGGCTGAAGACAACCAATTTATGGGACTGCTCAGTAAATATCTTCTTCAATGGTCACTACCTGTTTACGAGGGTGGCTGGTATCTGGGCTGTGGGCTCAATTACTTGTGGTCACCTACAAAAGAACCGTACATTTTAGTCTTGTGTAATGCAGACAAGAAACTTTTCAATTCTATGACTTAAAGAGCATCTGGCAGCAGGATCAACCCTATCACGCTACATACAAAAGCTGGTAGGGTTGATCCTACGGACAGGTGCTCTGTAAGCTGACAAACTCATTAGACTGCTGCTGATTGAACTGTCCATTTCAGTGGGACCAGCCTCCCGACTCTAGCCCTACATCTTGATTTCAACATACCTTTTGTACTCAGATGTGTCTGTCATTAGTTTACCCCTCTCCACTTTCAGCACACATGCAGGCTTGGCCAAGCTGAGTGTACACGTGTATTGGGTGTTGTGAGAGACAACTGTCATCCTAACTAGTGTTCAGCCAAAAGCTTACTGGGTTTTTAGGATTTCCCCAAAACAGCGCCTCTTTTGTCCATGGGCTGCATCCTATATTGCAGATGGTTCCCAGTCAAGTGAATCAGGCTAAACTGCAATACCAAAGACATCCATGGACAAGAATGTCACTGTTTTTGGAAAGACAACCCCATGGGACACAAGTTCTAATAAACATTCATGGTTTTGTCCAACTAACACATCTAATTGGGAACACCACAACATTTGGTAGCCTGCCCTATAATGGCATTTGACAAAAGTCTGTCCAAAAGTGGGCAACCATTTAAGGGTTGAAGGAAGCATCCATGCAATCTGGAGTTCTGTAGTCTCTACATTATACAAGTAACAAATCAGCTACTGAACTTCGAAAGACCAAAGTAAGTTGGAAGACCATGATGGTATACCACACATAACTATAGCAGTACACTTGATTTATTATTTGGGGGTAATAATATTCATATGAATAGAACAATTTTTTGCAGTTAAACTAGGTGGCTTTGAGTTACCTATGGCCATGGACCAAAATGCCCAAATGGTTTGGAGATGTTTTTTTATTTTAGGCAAAAATGTTCACTGTTACTCAATGGTAGCTGTGAAAAAGACACCATTAACCCTAAAAAAGGTCTGTAGCCATTTTGAAGTAGCACACTTGCATTTCACAGGAGTTTCACACCGCAGTTGGACAAACAAAGCAAGCAACCACAGCCTCTATAAACTCGACCAAGCCCCTACATGGAGTACTGACTGACTATTTACCTCTAATGTCAGTGCACCTCACAGCTATCAGACCACCACCAACCAGACCACAGAACTGCTAAAGTAATCAGAGGACCTTTGATGGGCAGGGGGGCCTTCATTCCCCACCAACAGGTATCTGAACTCCAAACATGCTTTGAAACGTGAGCCAGAGGGGGGGGGGGGAGTGTTTATGGAGGCAGGGAGCAGGACACCATGCACTCCTTCTACCACCTCCTGGAATTCCTCTGCAGTTGATTGTTCACATTGTATTATCTTTCATGCGAGGTGAGGCTTGGTTTGAGCTCTCCTCAATGGTCCTATAAGCAATTCTCTCCATAGTGTGCTACATGACATTTTCCAAAAAAAAATCTTATGGAGGCCTCAATTAAAACGTTAAATATCAACAGCTCATAACAATCATTGAATTGCCTTCTGCCACTCAATTAATCTCACTGTTTGTTCCCATAAGATGGCCATATACATGTATGTTGTCCAAACCTACCAATTTCAGCAGCACTGGCTGATCATCTAAGGTATATGGGGGGCCTCCCGGATCTCCCCCAACAGTACTTGTTATTGAATGGTTTGACATGTTGGACACATGCATGTAGGTAATCAGGATAATAAAAAAATCTACTACGTTTTTGGTATCTTGAGGAAAACATCTTATGGACTATAAACCAATGAGTTTATGATTCTAAAAAGGGCAAAATCTAACATGAGATTATTTATCGCTAAAAAAAACTCTAGAGAAAATTGTTGAACCCAGAACTGGAGATCAGACACAGCTGGTGACAATATACATGGACCAATCCATTTCTTGTATGTCCTCTCTTCCTTCTTTCAAAGCCTCCTGCATACAACTGTATTTTTGTTTCATGCCCAATCCACATTCTTTGCAAATCATGCATGGAACCAATAATTTCTATGGATACACCAAAAAATGGACAGCACACAGATGTAATCTGTGTGCTTTCCGCATCGATGTGGTTAGACCGCAAATGATAGAACCTGTCCTATTCTCATCAGAAAATTGTGGGATGCACATGGACCGCATCCATATTTTGCAGATCCGCAGTCAGTGTGCAACAAACTTCCCTACATTCATGACTTCTTTCTTACTAATTCTCTTAACCTACTAGTTCTCACTGAATCTTATCTTATGGTGGCTCACAATTTTCTCATTCCCACAGACCTGACAACAGACATGGTGGTGGAGTCAGCATACTTCTTTCCATACAATGCAATTCCAGGTCATTCCCCCAGTTTCATCATTTACATCCCTATCTTTTGAGGTCCACACCCTCAGAGTATTTACCCACTCTCCCTGAGAGTGACGGTTATATACTGAGCCCCTGGCTCACCCAACTAGTTTCTGGATCACTGTGCTGCCTCCCTTCCATATTTTCTGTCTTCATAATTACCAACTCTCCTTTTGGGCATAGACAGTCCAGTCTCCCCGTCTGCCTCCAAGCTTCTATCTCTAACCTCTTCTCTTGGCCTTTCACAACTTTTTAATTCTCACAGCACGCTTGACTTGGTCTTCTTTTGACTCTGCTTGATTTCTGACTTTACTAACTCTGATCTCCTGCTCTCTGACCACAACCTTCTCTCCTTCACTGTTGCAAAAAAAAATCAACCATTCAGCATGATCCTACTTATCACACATTCAGAAATCTTCCCTCTTCTCTCCATATCTGGTGCAAGACACTATAATTATAGCCTCAGAAGCACCATGGATGAAGTACCCCCCCCCCCCCCCTACATCACACCCTACAAACAACCCTGGCACCCACCCCAAACTCCAGGAGTGCTGAACACCTATGGAGAGAAATTCATACACCAGAAAATTTCCTCCATTACAAATTTATGTTGAGAACTTATAACTCTGCCTTCCACCTCGCCATTTCGTGACCCTGATCTCCTCACTATCCAATAATCCAGAAAAACTCTTTGACACTTTTCAATCCCTTTTCAGTCAGTGCAGGCATCTATTACAGACCTCTGTGCTGAAGATCTGGCCGCCTGCTTCAAAGAAAAAATAAAATCAACGCATCCGGCATGAAATTAGCTCCCTGCTACTAATTGTCATCTATCCCCTACCCTGCCGCATCTCCCCAGGTTCACTCTCCACATTTGACCCAGTCACAGAAGAAGTAGTCTCTAGGCTTCTCTCTTCTTCTCGCCCTACCACATGCACTTCTCTCACAACTCCTCCACTCTCTCTGTATGGCTGTCTCTACCTCAGTATCTGCCCTTATTCTGCATATCTGGACACTACCACTTCTCCTGTCCTGTATACTGGGTATAATTCTCAGTATCTGCACCTATTCTGTATATATGGACACTGCACAGTACCACTTCTCCTGTCCTGTATACTGGGTGTAATCCTCAGTATCTGCCCTTATTCTGTATATATGGACACTGCACAGTACCACTTCTCCTGTCCTGTATACTGGGTGTAATTCTCAGTATCTGCTCTTATTCTGTATATATGAACATTGCACAGTACTACTTCCCTTGTCCTCTATGCGGCACAGCGTTTCATAGTAAAATTCAGCTGTTTGTTACCAGGAAACCTGTTGGGATTTCATGCTCCTGTGGTTCAACTAGCATGAAGCTCTTGACATGTTCCGTTCAAATGAATGAAGACATGAACAATGTTTGGGGGAAGGGGGCACTCATAAATCTTATGCACTGGGCCCACCAATGCATTAAAATGGCCTAGGTTGCCCTCATCCATTACCGTCTCGATTACTATAACTCAATACTAATCGGTTGTCCTGTCACTAAACTCTCCCGCCACTCCGATGCAGTCACTACTCCGCTGCCTCCGCCCTGTGCCAGTCATTGCACTGGTTGCCCATACAGTATAGAATCCAATTTAAACTGCTCGTTCTCACCCACAAAGCTCTCCACCGTGCTGTACCCCCCTAAATCTCCTCCCGCAATCCTGTCTACCACCCTACCCATGCTCAATGCTCTGCCAATGACTTATGGCTAACATCCACCATGATCTGAGCCTCTCACTGCCGTCTTCAAGACTTCTCTCGAGCTGCACCAGTTCTCTGGAACGTCTTGCCCCAGGCAATTAGGTTAATTCACAACATCTACAGTTTTAGGTGCTCCCTAAAAACACATTTGGGGTCATTTATAAAGAACGGGGTCTTAGACACCAGTCTTATTACCCTTTCCATTGGCGGTGGATGCATTGAAGTTATGTAGAGGCACTATCCTCTACATAACTTAGGCACATCCATGGCCTGCCTAAATCTACACCAGCTCCAGCCGTAGAAAATGATATATGAGACGGGTGAGCCGCCTGCCCACTTTCCTGCCGATGCCACGCCCCGTTTTTTAGACATGGTTATAAGGGAAAATAATAGCATTCTGAATACAGATTGCTAAGTAAAATAGGGCTGGAGGGGTTAAAAAAAAATAAAAAAAAATTTAACTCACCTTAATCCTTTTGTTCGCGCAGCCGGCATCTATTTTGTCTTCTTTTTTTAAAGAATAGGACCTTTGATGACGTCACTGCGTTCATCACATGATTCATCACCATGGTGATGGATCATGTGATGAGCGTAGTGACGTCATCAAAGGTCCTTTTCCTCACAGATGAAGACAGAAAACTCGCCCGTGTGAAAGGGGCCTTAGGGTGGCCTATCACATCCTCCTAATCTAACTCCATTCACTCCACCCTCTTCAATCTCATCCTGATTCATCATCCGTGTCCACCCCACCCCGTGCACTCACAAGCACTACAGATATCAGCTGGTGACTGACTCAAGCAGCTCTATGTCTTCTCCCCTATTGTGTTAGAATGGCCAGACCATTGTACAATCCAAGCACTTGTTACCTTTTGTGTCGTCCCTATCTCCTCATAGATTGTAAGCTCTTGCGAGCAGGGCCCTCATTCCTCTTGTTGTAATTTTTGACTTGCTTGTTTCTATGTAGCGTGTCATTTTGTTTGTACATGAACCTCCAGATTGTAAAGCGTTGCAGAATATGTTGGCGCTATATACTGTAAATACGGATTATTTATTGTTATTTATGTTTAGGTGATAATTACTAAGTCGTAGTGAGAAGATGGGAGGATCGGAATAAACTCCCATGGGTCAAATATGTAAATCACCAAGTCTGAATCAGAGCAGGCTTATTTACATAGGTCAACAGGAGAAATAACGGTATTGTCTTTCCAGTAACGGAAACCTTCACTGGTACGGAACAGACACGTTTGGGTTTGTTGAGTTGTCAGGTATAATTGATGGGAATGTGGTCTAACATTGTCCTCAATTCGAGAATTTGCAAATATTAAAAATAAATGTGTAGACAATTTAAAATAAAAGAGACTAAGACAAACTCAGACTGGTGCTTCTTGGTGCTACAAGGATCGAGACTGATCAGTGTAACGCTGGCCATACACTTCAGATAGCTGTCAGCCGTATGTGTCCTATCTCTCCCGGACCCCCTCCTATCTACACGTGCATGCTTGGTAGGTGTTCTGAAAAAGGAGAAAGCCGCTGCTAGACAAGTCTGACAGTGGCTTATTTCCCCTGAGAACAAAAGGATGGGCATGTTGAAATTAAACTGCCCCATCCCTCTGTTGTCCAGGGAGAGTGAAGAAGCCCCCATAGTTGCTCAGTCCCACCAAATACTCTCAACAGCCATTGCGTCCCCTTCATTGTTTACCCAGGCACAGCACTGTGGCTGTTCCAGGTACTGCAGCTCAATCATATTTATTTGAAAGGCACTGAGCTACTGAAAACTGCAGTACCAGGTACAGCCACAACTACATGCATGGCGCTGTGCATAGGTAAAAAAGAAGGAATCAAATTCAATAAAAAAATCAGCTTCCCTGAGCAGCCTGGGCCTGCTCCCCTATGGTCAAGAGACTCTCCCCTCCTGATTGACAGGGTCAGACACCCTTGGCCTTGTCAACCTTGTGCTTGTGGCATTGCTCTGAGTAGAGGTGCCAGCGCAGAGACTCTGCTGCTACTACCTGAGCAGAGCAGATGCCGCCTGTGCAAGTGTCACTACACTTCTAGGCTACCCAGACGTGAGCGGCGCATGCACAGTTGGCATCTCAAGTAGCAACATCAGAATCTCTGTTCTCACGCCGCCTCTCGGAGCAATGGCGCAGGTGTGAGACTGACAGGGCCAAACAAGATGTCTGGTCCTGTCAATCAAAGGAAGCTGATTTTTGAACAAACAGAGTGCTCAAGAGGAGACAGAGTCTCGATCCTGCAGCAGTCCCTCAATGAGTGTGAAGCAGGTGGAGGGATAAAGTCATGAGAACAGAGGAGCCTGCAGACCAAGCCAAGAGGTCTACAGAGCGTGTGGAAGGAGAGGGAGTCTACATTCCCGCAGTTGACCTGCAGACGATGGGATGACCTTCAGGTGAGATGGTTACACAAGCAATAGCAGCACGTGAGATACAACAGAGGAGGCCGCGGACCAGGCCAGAGGTCTACAGAGCGTGTGGAACAAGAGGGAGTCTCCTTTCCCACAGATGACCTGCAGAAGATGGGATGACCTTCAGATGAGATGGTTGCACAAGCAATGGCAGCACATGAGATAGTTGCAATGTAGACAGTGGCATAGCTATAGGGGTTGCAGTGGTCACCAATAAAACCGGGTCCCTAAGCCCATGCCAGTGGCCCACTGCCAATTACTAATATGGGGATCTCACATGGATGTTTAAAGGAGGTATGATATGGGAGGTCTGACATGGAGGTCTAATGGGGATCTGATCTGAGGTGTGATATTTGGGGGGGGGGGGGGGCTGACATGGAGGTCTAGTGGAGTTTTGATCTGAGGTCTGAAGCTGGGGTCTGATCTGAGTTCTGATATAGGGGTCTGACATGGAGGTCTGATATGGGGGAGGGGTCTGAAAGTCTGATGGGGGGGTGTCATCTCAGGTTTGATATAGGAGTTCGAGCTGAGGATCTGATATGGGGGTCTGATTTGAGGATCTGATATAGGGGTCTGATTTGAGGATCTGATATGGGGGTCTGATTTGAGGTCTGACTTGGGGGTCTGATCTGAGGATTTGATATGGGGTTCTGATCTGAGGTGTGATATGGGGTCTGATCTGAGGATCTGATATGAAGGTCTGATCTGAAAGGTAAGGGGATATTTTTTGTACTGGCACACAATATAAGGGAGTATTTTTCTACTGGCACACATTATAAGGCGAAGTATTAGTACGGGGGGGCTATGGGGAACATGATTACTAGTATGGGCGCAATGGGGGCATTATTACTATTTGGTGGCACTGTTAACACTATATGCTCTGGGAGATAATTATTTCTACCCTGGCACAGTATCAGCTTAATACAATTATTTTTGGGAGACATTATGTTTATGACACTATTAGTGTCAGGAGCACTGTTTCCTGGGCAAAGTTATTTTTTAGGCCACTGTTTGTGCAAATAATTATTGAAGAGGGCACTATCTGTATGGTACTAGTATTTTCAGGGGGACCATTTCTGCAGTATAGTATTGGGAAGCACAGCAGGCACAGTATTGGGGTGGCAAGACTGGATGTTGAGAAGGTGTGAGGATGATGGAAAAGTAGGAAACCAAGATGTCTGAGACAAGACATGGCTGAAAGAAATCATCATGGTGGTCTGGTATGTAAGGAGAAGATGAAGAAAGAGAATGTCTACATCAGAGGAGACATCACTGGATGTGAGAGGTATGTGGGACAGTATTACCCTGTATGTTTTCTCTGTATGTTTCTAGCGTTGTATGTAATGTTTTCCAAGAATATCTTTAGCAGTAGGGCTGGAGAGAAGGGATTCGGTTGAGTATTTGGCATGGGGGAGGCGCTGTTTCAATTTTTACCTCAGGCAGTAGAAAGGCTAGGTGCACCCCGGCCCCTGAGGGAATGGGTGTGCCGAAGCGAAACTATTGCATCAGAGTCCATGAGCCTTTAGCTACACCCCTTTTGTGGACATTGATGATGAGCAGCAATGAGCTTAGGAGGAGTCTCCCTTATTTTAAAGTTCCAGGTGAGAAAATGGGTCCCTGAGAGAGGAAGTAGTTGGATTACTGCCACTGGGCTGAAGAAAGGCCAACGCCCTGGTCTGTGCGTCAATCCCTAGGAACACTGGAGCAATGTGCTGCTTGGGGGATATGTCAACGATGAGGCTAGTTATTATCTACAGCAGCTCACATGACCTCGTCAATTTGGAAGTTTACCGACAGGGAACCAGATGATTAGTGAAGGAAGTGGTAATGGAGTGCCAGGAAACGGGGCAGAGAGAGTATGTTTTTTCATAGGTACAGCAAGCTGGGGTTAAAGTTGAAAAAAGGAAAAAAGCTGGACAACCCCTTTCAGTATAATAATTTTTATGATACCTCCTTAAAAATTTGCATAAAATCCAAATCGTGACATTTCCTCATATATTCAGTAGAATAAACTCAGTCTGAGATGACCACTCTAACATGTATAGATGCCCTCTGATAAGCAATTTTTAAACCTACTGTAATAAAATAAAGTCCATGTGGTTAAAACATTGGATGGACAAAGAGGTAAAATATGAATTTGTAGAAATAGTATAATTCAGTATCCATAAAGTAGTCCTAGAAACAGCTATAATCAGTCATGATATAATGGCTATGATAACAGTGTGCTCCTACGCCACATTTAGTGGAAATTATTATGATGCATGTGTGAAACCAGCCGACTTTACACACACCACCCGTTCAAATACTATTCCCAGGTAATCACATGTTTGGGGGAACCTCCTCCAACACATTATTTATTTGGTATTTTTCTGGATTGTTCCTGAAAGCAGAGGAAAACATAGGTTACTTGGTTATAGCTTTTGTAGAAAAACATAGGAAAGAGAACCCCTGCCCATGCAGACTATTGTAATATCAAATACAACGGGAATTGGTTGGTGAGATATGTTTCATTGAACAAACATGTAGTGGGTTTTACAAGCTTAGGAAATTCACAGGGTTCCTTCTGAAATAAACTGAGAGGGTTTATCGTACACTGAGGGATATTCCATGAATTATATTGGATCATGTCTCACATCAACAAAAGTCATTGTAATAACCTCATTTTATCTCATTCAGTCTTGGCGCTGGCCTCAGGAGGACTCTACCTTCCATAATTTTCATGACACAACCTACTATACATCTTAGGAAGACCTCAAGGAAGTAGTTGACTAGTTGCCATCACTCTTGGGTTAAGATTTGGCACCAAATGTGGCCTACAAAACCATACACTTGGGCCACTACCCAACATTGCCCTATTTTGCACAGGATAACCCAACAATCCCTTGTAGAAGGATAGCATGGCTCATTAGTTGGTTCCTACCTCTGTTGTTTGCTGGTCACCATGTTTGTGGAGAGGGAAAGCCCTGTAGAAGTTTTTACCAGAAATGAGTAAGTAGGATACAACCTACCTCTGAGCTATTAACATCCTATAAACAATTTAGACCCTTCAGGGACATTTCACTTACTATAGCCTAATGTCGTTCCTTCTTGGAGGACCCAATAACCTCTTGTAAAAGAGACGCTTAGCTTGAGTCCAGTGCCAATCACTATGCCTGGGAGAAGGGTAACCCTGTGGAGATTCATGCTGCCAATGAAGAGTTAGGCCCCTTTCAAACGAGCGAGTTTTCCCGTGCGGGTGCAATGCGTGACGTGAATGCATAGCACCCGCATTGAATCCTGACCTATTCATTTCAATGGGTCTGTGTACATGAGCATTTTTTTCACGAATCAGTTCTGCGTTGCGTGAAAAACGCAGCATGTTCTATACTCTGCGTTTTTTTCTTCAGTGAAAAACACATTGCATCCGCAATCAGGTGCAGATGCAATGCGTTTTTCACTGATGGTTGCTAAGAGAGGTTGTTTGTAAACCTTCAGATTTTTATCACGTGCATGAAAAAAGCACCAAACGCATTGCACCTGCGTGGAAAAAAACAGAACAACTGAACACAATCGCAGACAAAACTGACTGAATTTGCTTGCAAAATGGTGCGAGTTTCACTGAACGCATCCGGAGCCAATCCGTCATGCTCGTGTGAAAGAGGCCTTAGGATTAAGCTCAGCCAATCTTTAGACCTCCTCTCTATGGGCCCCCTCAGAGCCCATCTCTATTGAATGTATGTCCTGTCCTCAAAAATGTCATAATGTGACTCTAGTATTTCTGACTACTGACAGATATGTATGAACCCGCCCATGCAGATCTTATCTCATTAACGGATTCTAGATACCACACTTTAGGTTTGGACAGTCCCTTTTGAAGTATCCACTGAGAAAAAGTTGATCACAGGACGCCCCACTGCTTGGACAACCAACGATCAGTTGGAATCTATGGTCAAGTGTTACTTTTTCCTGCAGTGCAACCACAGAAACAAATGGATGTCCATGTAATGTATGGTTGTGTTGGGTTCTCCAAAACGATGGATGCCCTTTGTAGCCACTTTCTTCTAATAAAGTAGGGGAAGTCTACCATCAATATATACCGCTAATACTTCTGCAGAATAATGGATGATAAATTTGATTTAGTTTTTATGCCAATAAAGATTAATCCAAAATGATTCATTTTTCTAATATACTTTTGTATCCAGTGGGGGTAATATGTGTAAATTTTGGATGACCTCTTAATAGGCACCACTTGGAGTAGCCCCGTCATACATTATACATGGTCATGATGTAAATCTATTATCACTTTGCTGTAAAAGAGGTGATGCGTCGCTACTCAGTTATTTATCGTGGAATTATTAGCACTTCATTATTGAAAACTGATGAATAAATCCATCACAGATCCGGACACAATGTTTCCCGTGCTAGCTGCCTGACAGGATCACACATTCTCCGGCCAAGTAGGATCGCAAGCGAAATATCTCCGTTAAAGACATTTCATGTCAAAAAACTCTAAACTGATTAAACTTGAAAGCTCGGTTTCCTTCTTTTCATCACAGAGCGAAGTCAAAATCTGCTCGGAAAGATGCTCTCCCCCCCGTTCCCAGCGCTCCGAAGGCAGCGCCTGCATCCATCCTGCTGTGTCCCTGCATTTTAATTACTACCTTATTAATATTCATGAGCACAGGCACTCAAGAGGGATTGCAGTCTGTCATTCTCTCTCCTTCTCCTTGTTGAAACTTTTTTAACAGTTGGTGGTACAATGCCCTCTGTTTGTTTATGCAAGTGTTTAGGTTGCCAACGTGCGCCAAGGAGAGTGGACGAAATCAGTCACCGCCACCATGTCGATAAGTCGGAATAATTCAACATAACATGACCTCATTGGCTTGAACGTTGTATTACATTATATTATCAGGCCACAGTAGAAGCATGGTGACCTGATTGTAGGGGATTGAAAGGGCTAGCTTTCATTAGGAGCCCACCTTTAATAGACTAGGTTGGGAACAAGTGAGCCTACTCTGCAAATCCAACACGTAGCTCCATGGCAAAAATTTGAGGTTTACACTTGTATTTCAGCTGTGGATGTGCTGCAGGTTTGCAACACATCCATCCAAGAATTATCTCTATTGTTATTTAAAGGAATCCATCTTTGATGTTTCCACCCAAATGCCATGCCAGTCAGTGCAGCATGAGCCGTGTTACATGCTCTCCCCCTCCTGCTGGGGGTGAGCTTTGAACAAAGACTTTCTGGAGCTCCTGCTGCAGCAGGTGAGTTCAGGCCAAAACATGCAGAAGCCTAAGCACTTGGGGTAGAAATTCAATTGGTTGCCTTGTCCTATATCCAAAGACCTTTGCCAAGGCAGATTGACTTGATGCCCAGCTTCCAGTTCACATGCCACCTGTATTTTTGGATAGTGGTCTACCAATGACTTGTGGTTTAAAGTAGTTCATATAAACATTATCTATTGTTAGAATACGAAAATTCTTTCTGGACCTTACTTTGCCCATTTTGGATGTTATTGTCCAGATTACAACTTAGACCTCGTCCACACTTCCATTTTTCATGGATGCATACTGATCCATTTATTTTATGATGTTTGTCCACATTTCCATGATTTTCTGCGGTCCGTGCGTGTGCATAAAATCCACAAATGCATTCACTACTTTTATCCTTGCCCCGGACTGCACACGTCCATTGAAGTCTATGGGTCAGTGAAAATCACGGAGACGACAGGGAGGACATCCGTGAAATGCTGACAGATAGACCAACCTTGTATCCTTCATGGACGTCTTCACAAATTCTATAAGGACGTTTTAATTCACGTAAGTCATACTGACACGGAAGTGTGGACAGGGCCCTATAAAAGAGTTTCTAGTAATTACCAGACATGTTCCCACCGATGGAGTTGATTTGCAACTGTAGGGTTGCAATTATCTTGGTGTCTTTCGGATGAAATGAAGAGCCCTAATCCACAAATTCAAGATTTTTGAAAAAAAAAAAGCAACAAAAAAACCCCCCACACAAACAGGTAGGATTCTCTATTGTTTTCAGTAGATTGCAAGATCAACAGTGAAGACTAAAGCTAGATGTACACATTAGATTTATGTTGGCCAAACCCACCAATCTTGGAAGGTTTAACTGACCAGTTAATGTGTATGACACCTCCCGGCTTTACCGCAAGGGCTGTTATCAGGGGAGATAAGGATCAGGCATGTTGGGTTTCAACTGTCCCATATTTATGAGGTGTCTAGCAGCAGTTTTCTTCCTTAACTCCATTTACTACGTATGAATGTATGTATGCCCAGCTTGACACACAAGCTGTGTAGGAGACCAAGACAAAAAAGATTTAAAAATGTCATGTTTATTAGACATTGACTTACAAGGAACAAGACAATTGTCTTCCTTCTGGAGGAGAGCTAATTTGCATACATTTTTTCCCGTGGATCATTGCCTGTAAAACTCCAGCTTGATCTCCTCAATGATAACCAGTAGATAACTCACACAAGATAACAACCCAGGGCATCTTTTTCTGGGTGATTTTTTTTATTTTATTGTTCTTTAACTTGCCCATAATTTCAGTAAGAATAGATTGTTTACCAAATGTAGACCTGAATTTTGTAGAATGGTTTTACGAGGTGAAGATCTTTCAGGCTCAGAACAAAGCCTCCAAAGAAAATATTTTAGATGCAGGCTCTTACATGCTGTGGTTTGGTGGAGAGATATGGTTGAAAGCAAAATTAGCAGCAAATAAATGGAAAAAGACTGCAGTGGAAGAAGCTGGGTTTGGAGATATGCCTAGAGATGAGATGCTCTCAGGTCACAGACACATGATGATGTATGATCTTCTAGCAGGAAGCAGAGGAACCCAACTACAGCGCAGACAGAGCCTCAGACAAAGGACTCGAGCTTTACACAACCGTATAAGCTTTTAGGCTAAAAATACTAAAACATTAAATAATTTTGGTGCCAAAATCAAAACTTATGTAAGAGTCATCCTGAAATAAACAAGACTGTATACCAATATCTATACAGTAGAAGCTTTGTAGATACTATGGATTGTTCTATAGGCTTAAGATGAGGACTCCTATAATATCCATCAGTAATTTACAGCTATGCAGTTAGGGAACAGAGACCAAAAAGCTTGTTGGGCCATCAAGGCAAAGCTGGCAAAATATACAGTATCCTTTTCTTCCCCATGTTCCTATGGTTGCCAACTACTCAGATGATCACATTGGTCATTGGTGTTGTTAAAGTGGTTGTGCCACGAAAAATATTCTACATTTTTCAAACCAATACTTTTTAATTGCATGTAATTAAAAATTTAGCCAATGAGCTGTTCAATAAAATGTATCTGTATAGCACCACTGCTTTTTTTCTTTTCCTTATTTCTCAGTCCACCTCACTGAGGTGGTCGCACACACTCAGTTTCATCTTCTCATCTTTAACTGCCACCAACCATATATTCTGTTAGAAGCTATGGCAGTTAAAGAGAAAGATCTACAGAAGAAAGGATACACCCCCTGAGCTATCAGCCTGAAAGAAATCTAGAAGAACAATTGAAGCAATAAATAGGGAGATCTCTGGGTCCATGTGAGGTACAGGGCTGGATCTAGCTCTGTTAGATGTCGGATTTTTATTTTTTTACATTAATGATGGGAGTACCGCTTTAATGGGGTTGTCCAAGATTAGAAAAACACGACTGCTTCCTTCATAAACCAGCACCACACCTTTTCATGGGTTGTGTCTGGTATTGCACCACTGAAGTGAATGGGACTGAGCTCCAACGATCTAGTTCCTGGTGTCCAGTGCTTTGGAGATCAGGACTCTGGCGTCTGATGTTTCAGTGAATGAGTTCCCGGTGTTTTGGTTAAAGAGGTTCTCTGGGATTTTAATATTGATGGCCTATCCTCAGGGTATGTATCAATAGGAGATTGGCAGGGGTCCAACGTCTGTCACCCCCGTTGATCAGTTGTATGAAGGGGCTGCGGTGCTCAGTGAGAGTTTTGGCCTATTCCTAGGCCAAGTGATGTCACATTCATTGGTCACATGGCCTAGGCGCAGCTCAGCCCCATTCAAGTGAATAGGGTGGAGCTGCAAAACCAAGCATAACTGCTATCCAAAGGTTCTACTTTAGCATCAAAAGAGCTTATCCCATCCATGGTATAGAGACCACCTGTCTCATGCTTTTTTGCTGCAGTTCCCTGAGTCCATTGATTCATTATATATTGTATCTTCTTAATCCTATGCTGTAAATGCATATGGACAAGAAGTTCCATGTGAGGTTGGTGTTAAAGAGCATCTGTCAGCAGGATCTGACATGTACGGCACTGTCAAACAGCAGAGACCTGCGGCTAATTACCGTGACCGGCAATAATGCCAATCGCGGTAATTAAAGGTTTTAGATGCCGTGATCAAGTGAGATCACGGTATCTAAATGTACAAAAACCCGGAAGCTCGTGCTTCAGGAGTGTCAGTATCTCAACTGGATTCCTTGGACCCAACAATGAAAATTACTCTAAGGGTGTATCCACCAGGGTTCTTTGGGCCCACCAAAGGAACTGATTCTAAGGGTCTATAGTAACATAGTTTATAAGGCCGAAAAAAGACATCTGTCCATCCAGTTCGGCTTGTTATCCTGCAAGTTGATCCAGAGGAAGGCAAAAAACAAACAAACTGTGAGGTAGAAGCCAATTTTCCCCACTTTAGGGTTAAAAAAATTCCTTCCAGACTCCAATCAGATAACTCCCTGGATCAATGACCCCTCTCTAGTAGCTATAGCCTGTAATATTATTACGCTCCAGAAATACATCCAGGCCCCTCTTGAACTCTTTTAGTGAACTCACCATCACCACCTCCTCAGGCAGAGAGCTCCATAGTCTCACTGCTCTTACCGTAAAGAATCCTCTTCTATGTTTGTGTACAAACCTTCTTTCCTCCAGACGCAGAGGATGTCCCCTCGTCACAGTCCTGGGGATAGATAGATGATGGGAGAGATCTCTGTACTGACCCCTGATATATTTATACATAGTTATTAAATCTCCACTCAGTCGTCTTTTTTGTAAAGTGAATAACCCTAATTTTGATAATCATTCAGGGTACTGTAGCCCCCCCATTCCAGCTATTACTTTAGTTGCCCTCCTCTGAACTCTCTCCAGCTCTGCTATGTTTACCTTGTTCACAGGAGCCCAGAACTGTACACAGTACTCCATGTGTGGTCTGACCAGTGATTTGTAAAGTGGTAGGACTATGTTCTCATCACAGGCATCTATGTCCCTTTTGATGCAACCCATTATCTTATTGGCCTTGGCAGCAGCTGCCTGACACTGGTTTCTACAACTTAGTTTGCTGTTCACTAAAATTCCTAGGTTCCTTTTTCATGTCAGTATTACCCAGTGTTTTACCATTTAGTATGTACGGGTGACTTGCATTATTCCTTCCCATGTTCATAACCTTACATTTGTCAGTGTTAAACCTCATCTGCCACTTATCTGCCCAAGCCTCCAATCTATCCAGATCCCTCTGTAGCAGTATATTGTCCTCTTCAGTGTTAATTACTTTACACAGTTTAGGGTCATCTGCAAAAACTGATATTTTACTGTGCAAGCCTTCTACAAGATCATTAATAAATATATTGAAGACAATACTGACCCCTGAGGTACCCCACTAGTGACAGTGACCCAATCTGAGTGTGTACCGTTAATAACCACCCTCTGTTTTCTATCATTGAGCCAGTTACTTACCCACATACAGACATTTTCCCCCAGTCCGAGCATTCTCATTTTATATACTAACCTTTTATGTGGTACAGTGTCAAATGCTTTGGAGAAGTCCAGATATACGACATGCATTGATTCGCCGCTGTCAAGTCTAGAACTTACCTCCTCAAAGAAACTGATCGATCATGGTTTCTTTGGGCCGGCCAAAGAAAATGACTCTGAGGGTTCATTCTCCATCTATACAAAACTAATGCACACCCACTTTTAGGGTCCATTCACACCTCCGCAAAATGGGTCCGCATCCGTTCCGCAATTTTGCGGAACAGGTGCGGACCCATTAATTTTCAATGGGGCCGGAATGTGCTGTCCGCATCCACATTTGCGTATTCGCACTTCCATTCTGCAAAAAAATAGAACATGTCCTATTCTTGTCCACAATTGCGGAGAAGAAAAGGCATTTTCTATGAGAGTGCCGGCGATGTGCGGAACGATGTGCCGGTGTCCGTGTTTTGCGGATCCGCAAAACACATACGGACGTGTAAATGGACCCTTAATTGCATCACAGTCTTTGTTGTTACATAGAGAACACGGGGCCTCATAGCAAAAAACAAAATGTTGATAGGTTTTGCCAACTAGGGCAGAAGGGCCTAGTGTTTGTTACCCTCTTTACTCACCTTGGGCCAATTCACAACCAATGTGGTTCCTCTGGAGACAGAAGTCTGACATAGGTTATTACCACCCATTAGTAAAGGCGATGAGACCAACCAGGGCTGGGCCTCCTCATTCAATGGGCCCTGTAACCGCCACATGGATTGCCTTTAAGAATTATAATCCCTTGAATCACAGACATATCATTAATAAATGTAATAGGCTATTGGTACATCATCCAAAAAATATAGATCCAAGTGACAGGTGACTAGCTCCAAAGTCACCTCCAGGGTCAAACTGGCCCATCAGAGTACCACAGGATCCCCCGGTGGGCCAAAACTCTGACAATAATGGACCCCTAATAAAATAGGGCTCTCAGAATAATTTCCTCTGATGTGCCCAAGGGACTTCATTCCGACATTGGTCAACTCCACCTTAACTTCTTCTAGACCTTTGGGGCAAATATTGTATTAGACCCTTGGGCCACTGTAGTATACATTTTTGAGAGGAATGATGACAGAACCCACCGATTTTAGTGGAGTGAACAGCTATTTATTGTACATGGGGTTTCTCGGTTCTCCCCCGACATCATCTGTTTGGGCATGTTGAATTTGACATAACCAATCCTTTTGTTGTCAGGGGAGATGTCCCACCAGAGGTTACTCGCAGTGGCCTACAACCTTTTGAGAACATATGCACACTTAGTCAAGCTATTTAACGTGAGTGGTGAGCCAGGATATCGGCGTGAGCCTTGTCATTAATTAGATGTGCCTTACACAGTCCGTGCGCCTGTCAGAAAAACTATTTCAGCCCCTGGCTGGAGTAGTTTTTCGCCAACATGTTGGTACATTTGTCGAGGCCTATGTGTCGGCCCCGCCACTCCCTTGGCACTCCTACGTGTCGAACGATGCTAAAACTCTTAAAAAATAGGCAAAAATTGAGTTGTGCAACATTTTTACACCAAAAACGTGTACAAAGATGATCGTAGATGACACCCAGTGGAGAGAGCTGTGTAGTATCGGTGCCTACTTTCGTAGGTAATTGGTAGGGGTGCAGGGTGTCGGACCCCCATCGATCAGAGGATAGCCAAAGGAGTGGACAAGCCCGTTAAGTTCCATCCTATTAATCAAGATTAGACATTTCTTCACCACCGATGCAGGAACTTATATTTTTTATTTTATTTTTTTTCAAGAAAAGGCAAAAATATATTTTTCGTCTTGCCGAAATTTTTAAATTTCCCTCACCGGCAGGCAGAATGTCACAAAAATAATCTAGGAGGAAAAAAAAAAGAGCGATGATTCTGAGAAGAGGCTGAAGGAAAGAACTCAGATGTGAATCCCCCCACCCTCGGTTTGGTTTTTTCTTGTGCAGCTTTAACAATCTCCCTACCCCCGCAAGCCAGCTGCCTGACTTTCTCTATCTGTGCTCTCTCCCTCCTCCCCCCCTTCCCCCCCTCCGCCATAACTCAAAAAGCTTGTCAGGCCGGTTCCAGACTGCTGGCGCCAGGCTTCTCTCCAGGAAAAAATAAAGCGAGCTAGAGAGAGAGAAAGGCATGCACAGCAAAATAGCCCCACCGCATGCTCTCCCAGATCAAACCCTCCTTTATCTCTATGGAATTTTCCCTCTGCCTTTGTAACACTGCTGCAGACAGCTGAGATTACTCTAACCCTAATGGAGGCGAGCAGGCAATGGGAAAAAAAAAGAAAAAAAAGATTGGGGGTCATCTACAAAGGCTGGCGTTTTACACCTGTTTTTGATTCCCCCCCCCCTTACGCTGCCGGAGGATGCGCATCATTTATGACCAAGCTTGCATCTCGTAATAAATTAGACGCACTTCAGCGAAAATATGGAGTAGATTTCCGCAATCTTTTACGCCTAAGATTGAATATGCGAGGTCCCCGCCAGAAAGGTGTAAAAACAACACGTGTGACAAAAAGGGTCTTGCGTCTTTTTTTTGTCGCACGGCGGTTACTCCAGCCCCGGCAAATTTACAGTCATAATTGTTAGGCTACATGCACACGACCGTATGTGTTTTGCGGTCTGCAAATTGCGGATCCGCAAAAAAACGGATGACGTTCCGTATGGCATCCATTTTTTTATGCGGATCCGTTTTTTTTTTTGCGGATCCATTGTAATAATGCCTATCTTTGTCCGCAAACTAGAAAAAAATAGGACATGCACTATTTTTTTTGCGGGGCAACGGAACGGAAATACTGATGCGGGCAGCACACGGTGTGCTGTCCACGTTTTTTGCGGACCCATTGAAATGAATGGGTCTGCATCCTATCCGCAAAAAAAAACGGATCGGACACGGAAACAAAATACGGTCGTGTGCATGAGGCCTTAGAAATAGACCTCTTAACGTAGCAACAACGTACCTTTACGTCTCAACATTGTATGGAATGAATCAGATTCTTTCCAGTAAGGCCTCATGCACGCAAACGTATTTTCTTTCCTTGCCCGTTCCGTTTTTTTTTGCAGACCGTATACGGAACCATTCATTTCAATGGGTCCATAAAAAAAGCCAGAAGTTATGGCTCATTCACACGACCGTATGTCTTTTTCAGCGTTTTGCGGGCCATTTTTCCCGGATACGTTTCTCCGTTTTTTTTTTTCAGTAGTGTTTCCGGTTCTGTTGCGTTTTTCCGTATGGCATATACAGTATACAGTAATTACATAGACAAATTGGGCTGGGCATAAAATTTTCAATAGATGATTCCACCGCAAAAACGGAACGGATACGGAAGACATACGGAGTACATTCCGTATGTGTTCCGTTTTTTTGCAGACCCATTGACTTGAATGGAGCTACGGAACGTGATTTGTGGGCAGTAATAGGACATGTTCTATCGGAAAGACGGAAATATGGAAACGGAATGCATACGGAGTACATTACTTTTTTTTGCGGAACCATTGAAATTAATGGTTCCGTATACGGAACGCAAAAAACGGCCTCTTGCACACGACCGTATGGCTTTTTCAGAACTTTGCAGTCCGCAAAAAAACGGATCCGCAAAAAATACGGATGACGTCCGTGTGCATTCCGTTTTTTTGTGTAACAAAACAGCTGGCCCCTTTTAGAACAGTACTATCCTTGTTCGTTTTGCGGACAATAATAAGATATGTTCTATCTTTGAACAGAATGGAAAAACGGAAACCGAAGGCACACGGAGTACCTTCGTTTTTTTTGAGGACCCATTGAAATGAATGGTTCCGTATACGATCTGTATGCGGAACGCAAAAAAAATGGAACATAAACGAAAAAAATAATTTTGTGTGCATGAAGCCTTACTCCGTGTGCATTCCGTTTCCGTATGTCCGTTCCGCAAAAAAATAGAACATGTCCTATTATTGTCCGCATTACGGACAAGGATAGGACTGTTCTATCAAGGGCCAGCTGTTCCGTTCCGCAAAATACGGAATGCACATGGACGTCATCCGTATTATTTGCAGATTCGTTTTTTGCAGATCGCAAAATACATATGGTCGTGTGCATGAGGCCTAAATGCGTGTTTTTTTAAAGAGCCGGTACGTAGTTATTCAAGTGTAAGTAATGGATGTAAAACATTTTCTACCTGTTGTGAATTTCTGCTGGATTTTCAGTGGAAATAAAATAAGGGTTCGATTCGTTGTGTCGGTTTGTTTTTGTATTGAAGATGGAAAATGAATAGAGATGAGAAAAAGTCTCTTTTTTCTGAAATAGCACCACTTTTATCTGCAGGCTGTGTCTGGTATTGCAGCTTTGCTCCAGTCACTTGAATGAGGGTAAGCTGCAATACCAGACATGGTCTAAGTTGAAGAGTGGCGCTGTTTCTAGAAAAAAAGTGCTTATTGATTGTACCATACAAAACATCATTATATCGGTAGATATGAGACGAAGAAAAGGTTATATAGCACCACCATATTATGAAGCATGGTTTATCCCAGGCATGCTCAACCTGCGGCCCTCCAGCTGTTGTAAAACTACAACTCCCACCATGCCCTTCTGTAGGCTGATAGCTGTAGGCTGTCCGGGAATGATGGGAATTGTAATTTTGCAACAGCTGGAGGGCCGCAGGTTGAGCATGCCTGGTTTATACCATCAATTGCTATCACTCACACCCCCCAACAGGGCTCACAATCTAATTCTCCGCATACAATGGGGCCAGTTTGATATAAAGCTAATCACCCTAGCGGTATGGGTTTGGAGTGTTGCCCTTGGATGGATCTGAACCCTTGACCACGGTACCACGGCAAGAGAGCAGCATTAAATGGTTATGTCCATCTGAGACATTGGTGGGATATCACTAGGATAGGCCATCAATGTCCAGATAGGAGTGGGTCCTAGAGGTGAGACCTGCACCTATCTGCAGAACGGGACCCCCAAAGTGAAGGAGAGCGCACTGCGCATGCGCAGCGCGCTCTTCATTCATTGCTATGGGAGCTCTGAAATGACAGAAGCCCCGTAGTGGTGAATGCAGGGGGCGCACCACCAATGAGGCCAGGTGAGGCGATTGCCTCAGGCAACACCAGGTAGGGGCAGCGGAAGGGCCATGGGCAATGAGCGCTTTCATTGTGGCAAAGGGGATAGGTTAAGAAATTGGCATTGTTTCAGGGAGCAGATAGGCTAGGTGCACCCCTGGGTGAATGTAGAGCGCATCGCGCATCCATGTCCACCTCTTGTGTGGTGTTCTCTCCTTCGCTTTGGGGGACCATTCTTGAGATAGGAAAAATTTGTACCTGGGATTTTACTTTCCTTGAGTCCGGAGGCAGCACAAGTATGATGTACTCCCAGAGGACGAAAGGGGGAAAGAAGCAGGTCCCAGAGGCGGGACCCACGTCCACCTGACATTGAGGGCATATCCTAGCGAGCCTCCATACTGCCCTATAATCAACGGCATGGTCTGTAATATTCCAGTAATATACTATACGCTATCGACTAGATAGGGAATAACTGTTAGATTAGTAGGGGGTCCTAATGCAGGGACCCCCACTAATCACAGGAACAGCAGTCCTCCATTTCATTGGTGTACACCGCCACTCAACGATGTATTTGGCGATCTTAGGCATGTCCATGGACTTTGAATGGAGCAGTAGTGTGCATGCTCGACCATCTCTCCATTCAAATGGGGACATGGGAGGACCCAGTATTCAGGCCACCACCAAGCTATCAGTCATCCCCTATCTGGTGGATAGGGAATAATTTGTTGTTACCGGAATACCCCTTTCCCCACACACAATATCTATAGGATATGTAGCAGTTATATACTCTACTATACATATGGTTGATGCTCCTTTCTGCATTATACAGAGGACTGCACTACGGAGCTGCTGAATAGCACCGAGGAACTGTCCTTGGTAGAGCAAACTCAGGAAGGAATCCTATAGGGGAATAATGATATGGTTTGACTGTAGATTAGTCCATGTAAGGCTGACAGCTCCGAGCTAACAACCAGGGTGATGGAGGGGGTTGCAGGCTGCACGCTGGTGCAAGCAACCATACAGATCGCTACAGCAGCTTAGTTTATAGGAGGGATGTCATGCTAAAGATTAAAGGTATGTCCTTATGGGTCACATAGGCTACAGATTTGTACCAGCAAAGCGGATGAGATTTTCGGAAATGCTGCGAAAAGAACCCAGAGAGTAAACTGACCTGCAGCATGGATTTTAAATCTGCAGCATGCCAATTTATGCTGTGGATATGCGCCGCAGATTTCACCTTTATTTTAGGGATGAACGCTGACAACCCAGGGCTCCTGTGCAACAACAGCATGTGTATTCCCCTTTGACAACATGTCTACAACTTTTATAGTCTCACACTAAGGGTCCATTCACACGTCCGTAGTGCATTGCGGATCCGCAATACACCCGGCCGGCACCCCCATAGAAATGCCTATTCTTTTCCGCAATTGCGGACAAGAATATAACATGTTCTATTCTTTTGCGGAGCCGCGGACCGGAAGATCGGCGGCGGGAACCGGAAATGCGGATGCGGACAGCACACTGTGTGCTGTCCGCGTCTATTCCTGCCCCGTAGAAAATAAATGGGTCCGCACACGTTCCGAAATTTGCGGAACGGATGCGGACCCATTATTACAGACATGTGAATAGAGCCTAAGTATAATGATAAAACAAAATTATTATGAAACAATGTTTTACTGTTATTTCTTCTCTCTTAATGTTTCATGCAGCAATGGGCATGATCCCTGGTGGTCTAAAGAAGTGAAGGGGCTAATTTGAACAATTTGTTATCCAAGGTAGTGAATGGGGCTTATGCTTACATTGCTGGTTCTCTAGGCTCCTGAAAGGATTAATATCAACATATCTGTTGGCTGCAACAGTGAAGGGTTTTAATGGTGACATTCCTGGTGGTCTAGGGCAGTGAAAGTGTTAATGATAACATCCCTGGTAGTCTAGGGCACTGAAGGTGTTAATGATAACATTCTTGGTGGTCTAAGTTAGTGAAGGTGTTAATGATAAGATCCCTGGTGATCTGGGGCAGTGAATATGCTAATGATGAGACACTTGGTGGTCTAGAGCAGTGACGGTGTTAATGGTTCCAACTTTGAAATTCTAGGGCAGTGAAAATGCTAATGATAACATCCCTAGTGGTCTTGGGCAGTGAAGTTGTTAATAAGACCCAGATGGTCTAGAGCACTAAAGGTGTTAATGATAACATCACTGGTGGTCTTGGGCAGTGAAGGTGTTACTGATAACATCCCTGGAAGTCTAGGGCAGCGAAAGGGCTATTGGTAACATCCCTAGTGGTCTAGGGCAGTGACGGTGTTAATGATCACATTCCTGGAAGTCTAGGGTGGTGAATGTGTTAATGATAACATCCCTGGTGGTCTAGGGCAGTGAAGGTGTTAATGATAACATTCTTGGTGGTCTAAGTTAGTGAAGGTGTTAATGATAAGATCCCTGGTGATCTGGGGCAGTGAATATGTTAATGATGAGACACTTGGTGGTCTAGAGCAGTGACGGTGTTAATGAAATTCTAGGGCAGTGAAAATGCTAATGATAACATCCCCAGTGGTCTTGGGCAGTGAAGTTGTTAATAAGACCCAGATGGTCTAGAGCACAAAAGGTGTTAATGATAACATCCCTGGTGGTCTTGGGCAGTGAAGGTGTTACTGATAACATCCCTGGAAGTCTAGGGCAGCGAAAGTGCTATTGGTAACATCCCTAGTGGTCTAGGGCAGTGACGGTGTTAATGATAACATTCTTGGTGGTCTAAGTTAGTGAAAGTGTTAATGATAAGATCCCTGGTGATTTGGGGCAGTGAATGTATTAATGATAAGACACTTGGTGGTCTAGAGCAGTGACGGTGTTAATGGTAACAACTTAGAAATTCTAGGGCAGTGAAAATGCTAATGATAACATCCCTAGTGGTCTTGGGCAGTAAAGTTGTTAATAAGACCCAGATGGTCTAGAGCAGGCATTGACAACCTGCGGCTCTCCAGCTGTTGTAAAACTACAATTCCCACCATGCCCTGCTGTAGGCTGATAGCTGTTGGTAGTCCGGGCATCCTGGGAGTTGTAGTTTTGCAACATCTGGAGAGCCTCATGTTGGCCATCCCTGGTCTAGAGCACTAAAGGTGTTAATGATAACATCCCTGGTGGTCTTGGGCAGTGAAGGTGTTACTGATAACATCCCTGGAAGTCTAGGGCAGCGAAAGTGCTATTGGTAACATCCCTAGTGGTCTAGGGCAGTGACAGTGTTAATGATCACATTCCTGGAAGTCTAGGGTGGTGAATGTATAATGATAACATCCCTAGTTGTTAAGGGCAGTGAAGGTGTTAATAAGATCCCTGGTGGTCTAGAGCAGTGAAGATGTTAATGATAACATCCCTGGCGATGTAGGGCTGTGAAGGGTTAATGATAACATTCCTGATAAGCAAGGGCAGTGAAAGATTTTACATCCTGTAAAGAGGTTAACTTAAATGTATCTCTTTAAACCCCAGACTGGGCCTCCTTCCCCCTCGGGGTAGGTATTAGTGAAATAGCCAAAAATTTTATGGGTTAGGTTTTAACAAAGACAAGTTGTTTTTTAACCTATCTGATCCTTTCTTTCTTAGATACTTGTAATCGGGTGAGCTTACCAGCTGCATATCCCCTTATTAAAATAATATGCATGCCCATGATTTTGGGGGTACTGGGAAAAATGGATGCGGGCTATTATATGTGTATGGCCAGTTTTAGTCATCCTGGAGCAAAGGGTCGGTACAATGGAGCCGTTTTCTTTTCCTTTGACCTCTGTCTCCATCTTTAACCTGTTTTGCCCTTTTCCATAGAAAGACCCATTTGATCTTACTCAAAGTTTGCACCCCGTTTTCAGGCTAATGATTGATATACAGAGCAGCCCACCACTTGTTGAGTCCAACTCCAGGTCAGCCATATAGAATATAGAAATTCCACCTGTGTTTTGGGGGGGGTGTTACTATTACCATGAGAATATGAGGAGATTGCTGCATATACAGTTCCCTCAGATTGTAATTAGTTCACCATAGTGAGAAGAAGGCTTAATTTTCTCACCAGAATGATCGTGCCGGTGCATTCCACCCTAAAGATCATTACTGTATATATGCTTCATCTAGTAGGCCTTCAGAGAGTCATACCACTACCCACCAATGAGCCTTTATGAAAATAAAGAAAATTGCCCAATTAACCACCAACTGCATAGTCAGAAACTCACGCCGAGCAAATGTATATGTAAACTGCGCTGAAAGCGGGAGCAAACAATCTTTCCATTAAAGTGTTTTTTTTCTCAAAAATTGTGATTCATAGAATGGTCAATGTAAAAGAATCTATAAGTCATGTGTGGATACCATTTTGACATAGTTTTGAAGATTCTTGTTGACCCTGACATCTTGACCTACATACCTGGCTTTATGCAAATGCAAGGCTATAAGAGTATTTTTTGTTAATCTGGTAATGACAATTTTTTTTATTGGTGGTATAAACTCAAATGATGGAACTTTGGTCCCAGGAGTTAAATGGTGACTTCTGAATGAAGAGGGTCCTTTCTATACCATATCTGGGCCTGAACAAAAGGATCCATTAGTTTCCAGCCTGCTTAAGAGTGCTATTGTTGTTGCTCCTTACAGTTTTGACTCTACCTGCCTACAACTATTTCAGGGGTAGACACCTGGGAATTTCCTGTGGGAAAGTCTATACCTCCTTGAGGAACACAAAGTTTCTTAGACTCTGCTCCCTGGGATAGCTCTAAAAGTGCCTTCAATAGCTGTTAGCCAAATGCTTGGTCAGCCAACAGCTCTCCTGACTCACTTACATACAATACACTAAGCTTGGCCTAAACTTCTGGTGGCGGCTTATCTCCTGGGAGAACCAAAGGGTCGGGCAATGAAATTTGCTGTACTTCTCTCCATCATCTTCCATCGGTATCCTTCCGATACACCTTAGATTGTTGGCCAACCCCACCAAAAACTGTGGATTTTGATGACAATATTTTTATGTTCCTTCAACCAGTTAGTGACCCAAAGGACCCTTTTTTCGAGTGGGTCATTCTTACAATACCCTATCTCCTACTGGAAGAACAAGGTCCCTTTCAATCCTTGTTACAGTCCACTACATCTTATATCACTCTCCTAGATCCCTGAAGACAAATCTACCTTAAAATGCCCATACGCGTTAGATGAAAGTTGGTTAAACCCACCGGTTTCAACAGGATCTAATGTGTATGCGTATGTCCTCTGTCCAAACACAGCACCTTTTTTTCCCCCCAGAAACAGGACCAAGCCTGTTGGGCAAGTGTGGCACTGTTCAGCATTTATTGCAATTTACATATTTCTTTCGGACTATAAGACACAGCAGACTAAAAATATTTTTCATCAGACCCCCAATACTCATCAGACTCCCATATCAGACCCACATTCTTCATCAGACCTCAGATCAGACCCCTAAGGTCCATTAGCCTCATATTAGACCCCCCCCAATCTCCATCACCCTTTAGATTAGACCTCCCAGACTCCATCAGCCTAAGATCAGACCCCTATGAGCCTCCGTTCAGACCACAATCAGTCTCAGATCAGATGCCCATCAGACCTCAGATAAGACCAGACTTAGATCAGACCCCCATCAGCCTTAAATCAGACCACCATGAGCCTCAGATTGGATCCCCATCAGCCTCAGATCAGACCCCCATGAGACCTCAGATCAGACCCCCATTAGCCTCCGATCAGACCCCCATCAGCCTCCGATCAGACGCCCATGAGACCTCAGATCAGACCCTCATCAGCCTCAGATCAGACCCCCATTAGCATTAAATCAGACCACCATCAGCCTCAGATCAGACCTCACGTCAGACATAAAAACTTACCTTGCTTGCTCCAGACGGCACTGCCACCCTGCAGATATGGCACTCACCACTCCCTTCTTCCGGCCCACGCTGCACAGTCACCTGACGTCGCACAGCGTCAGCTAATAGTGCACGTCTAGGTGTACAACATCCTGACACTACGCAATCAGGACACAGAGCGGAGCCTGGAAGAAGACCAGGGAGCGGTGAGTACAGCCGCGCAGTGCTTCTCTGCCCCCGTGCCTCCTCCATGCTACTGACTGCATCCATAATGGAAGCGGTCATTAGCATTCCATACTATAAGGCACACTGCCATTTTCCCCCAACTTTTGGGGGGGAAAAAGGGCATCTTATAGTCTGAAAAACAGGATGTATATATTTTAATATTAATTTTTTATATATTTTATATATCAGTTGTTCATGTTTTATTTTTAATTTTGCTATACGAATTATACTTCAGATTAGACTGTAAATACTACTGATTATTTTATGTCAATTTACAGCTAATTAATTAATCAATCACCTGTTTCTGATTGAATTATAAAAAATGCCCAAAATTTGGACAAGAAAATGCACATTTTCTGCTTCTTTGGATACATTTAATATTCTTTCTGTGCATTTTTACTTTATTACACAAAATTCAGGATTTTTGGTAAGCGTAACTGTGTTGCCTATGGGATTGTGATCCATAAGTATGGTTGATGGCTTTTTTTATCTTCTCCGTCTGCTTGGTTGGGGGGAATAATTTCCTCCGTCAGTAGATGGATATGGCAGTTTTACAATGAGCTCGAACCTTACCCTTGTTTCAACACGTTCTGCTATTTGACTAAGTGAGCATGACCCTACCCCTGTTGTGCTGCGATGAATAGGGGCACCAGCTCAGGTTCCTACAGGCCTAAACGCAAGTACAATGGGAGCAAGAAAGAAAGGCTTGTAATATAATAAGAACAGTGTAAGGAGCGTGCCCAGGTCTGGGACTACATGCCCCTCTAAACGGAAATCCTTACAAAATCAACTTAACTTATGCCATTCTAGTCTTTTGTTATTTGTGAGCTTATAAAATTTAAAAGTTCAATGGAAACTCCAGTAAAAATATGACTTTTCAAGAACGCCCTCCCAAGCGACCGTTTTTGAGGCACGCGTCAGGGTTGTCCCCTTTCTCCCTTACTTTTCTATATATCCATTGACCCTCTGCTTTGTCACATAACTGGGTTATTACTATACCATGAGATACTGGTTGGAAAACGGTCATTGAAAGTTACGGCATTCACAGTTGACATTCTGCTAATGCTTTTTAATACATCCAATATTAGCGGACCACAAATAGTTGAATATGTGTGACACTATGCAAAAGCTCACCAAATACCAGATATGATGTAACATCATAATTTATTGATAGAAATTCATACAACACATAACAAATATCATAATTAATAAAATAGCAGCAATACATGAAGTGCTATGACAGAAAAGCTCCCCCTCAGGCACACAGGACCATATACTTTTGAGAAAGCGAGGCGAAACGCGCGTCAGGGTTGGTGTTCCCTCCAGGCTCCTGGTCTGTATTTGTCTTCTCTGCTACATTGCACAATTGTTCATAACTTTTGCATTGCCTTATTCTGTATGTCTCACCCACTATGGTCTACTCAGGGTTATTCCCTGTTGGGACTTTTTTGAATGCATTCATGGATTGGCATTGATTTTATTGAGTTGTGCAATACCATCTGTAGAATTTGGATGATTATTTGCAACCTGCATTAAGTTACTGACATTTTCTGTCAAGCTCTATATATGGATATTGCACGTCATCTGAAGATTTAAGTATATGGTCCTGAGGGGGAGCTTTTCCGTCATAGCACTTCATGTATTGCTGCTATTTTATTAATTATGATATTTGTTATGTGTTGTATGAATTTCTATCAATAAATTATGATGTTACATTATATGTGTGTTTGCAAGTATTTGGTGAGCTAATGCTTTTTAAATCCCAAAAATACACTGCCGGGGCTTGTTTTTCACATTTGCGGGAAGCAGATCCGGAAGGCTGTTCTTAGCCGGAACAGCCTGCCGGATCTGTTTATCTGGGGAAGCAAAAGACCAATGATTCCCCTTTTATATACGTAAACAAAACCCAGCGGTGGCATAAACCTTCTGGAAAAAAGCTGAGAATTGATCGGGATTGGTCACAATATACTGTAAGGGATCGTCTCTTTTCAGGGGGTCACACTCACAAATATCTCACCAGACAACGGATTTTCATGTCCAAACTGTGCATTTATTTTGACAGTCTTCTTATAAAGGATAGTCCAGTTATACATCACTGGGTGGGGAGAGGCTCCCGCACTGCCAACACTTAAAACACAAATAAACTCCTGCCCGTCTAGGCGCTACCTAAACAAAATACGTCCCTACCTCACTCATAGAGCACAGTTCACACATGGACATTATATGCGGCTTTCCTCAGCCAACATCAATACTGCAGCCTCCAGGCTGTGGCAACTCCAGTACCTTTTGGGGGAGTGTGGCCCAGTAGTCCTCCAGACGCTGGGCGTGCAACCCTCGTTCTCTAGGTGTCGCTAGGTCCTCCAAACCTCAGGCTATTCAAAGCCTTGTGGCCCCTCAGTCCTCCTGACTGAGACCACACACAGAGCCTCTGCTTCACAAAACAGTCTCGCTCTCCCTCCTCAGACTGACCTACTCTGAGGCGCTTTATGCAAGCCTGATTTCAGCAGGCCTCATCTGCGATCACCTCAGGTAGAAAGGAAAACCCATACTGGAAGGGTGTGGACTGGCAACTCCCTCTACCAAGCCTAGCCACCAGTCCAAGTAAAATCCAGCCCAGAAAATGTATACAAAAATGTCTTAGCTTTGCTGAGACTACTGCCACTCTCTGGATTTTACCTGTCTCACCCATCTGAGGTACCTGAAGTGGGACAACACACCTTCCAGCACTGTTCACATTACCACAATACCTAATTTCACACAGATACGGCATTAGACCAAACCCTACTTCCTGATGTTTCACTTTTTTATTTTCTACATACTGACTATATGGACATCCCATCATTAGCAAAAGAGAATTCTCTCTTAACGTCCTCATGGAAGACCTGGCATAAGATTTGTCAAAATAAACTGTTAAGTCCCACAAACTCTTTACAAGTTACACTTATAGGCAGGCGCGCTTTTCAAGATGGCCACCCAATTCTCATCTTTTATACCTGGTTCAAACATTACCTTCTCTCAGTTGTACATTTCATAGACCTAAACAGGAAAATGGTACACACTCTCCAGACTTTACTGGAGAAACACCCCACTCTCACCTTTCCCCTATGCGGAAGCCAGGAGCTTGATCAGGTACAAACGCTCACTTCCTGATGCTGAGTGGGATCTCTTAAACATAATGGACTACTCCGTCAAAACTCCCTCCCATAGATCATATATTTCACCTGTAAGAGGTTTTAAAATGGGCAATTATCCCTCTGACTCTTGTCTCCACGGTGGAGCTCTAAAAGCAGATATTGCTCATTGACTGTGGTCTTGTGAAGTCATTCAGCCTTTCTGGTCAAGAAACCATGACTTTACCCTAACACACTTAACCAACTTTGTACCTTTTAATGCTCTTTGGGGTTTGGGTGGCTGGGTAGACACTAAGCAATGTTGTGATCCAGGGACCAGAAAATTGTTTCAAAACATATAAATCCTTTCTACAAAAATGGATAGACCCACAGGCCCCAACACAGACACTGTTGTTAGACAAACTCACATTTTAATTTAAGATGGATTGGGTTGAAGAACATGTCCATAAAAAACTTAAGATCATTTTTGGGGAAATATGGGAAAATTTCATAGCCATTCTTCCTGACCACATTCAGAATAAAGACAAAGATCACTTGAAATACAACACTTGGTACCTGGAACGTGAAATACAGGGTGATTCTCCAATTTGAGTTACTCTACATGCCATTTATCAAAAGAGCAGCATTGGACTCATGGGCTTGCCCCATCATTCGCCTTATTTCCTTTTTTCCTATTGCTTGTTCTTTGTATGAATGTGAACAAACAGGACAGTGTTGCCCGATGTGTTGGATCACTGTTCCTGAGAGCTATCCAAGCTTTGGGCTACCTGTGCCATCTTTTTAAGATTTCACGACTTTGTGCTGTCATGTTGCCATCTCTTTCAATCATAGCCCTAATCTTTACCTACCTTCAACTTTTAACATCTGCCTTTCCCAAGAAAGACAAATTACTTAATTTTGGCTAGTGGGTCAGAGCCTAGTACAGATAACCTACATATCACACTATATAAAAAAGACATAAATTTGAAAATAAATATGACTTTTCACTTTAAAAGTATTCAAAACAGGTATCCTTTTCATTAAGTAATGGAGCTTTTCTTTAAAGAACCACAGGTGTCTACTAAGAATCTACATGTGCCTTTGGAGACTATGGTTGTCACCCACTGTAATACAGCTGGTGAACATTGATGATCCTCCACTTCTCTCAAGACATGACCAACCTACCTGACTACTTTGGGAAGGAAGATAAGGTTTCTTGATCTCAGTTGAATAGAAGTAGAGTGGTGACCATCTCATTCTCTGGTGGTGGCCATTGTATTACACAGAAGATCCAAGCAGGTCCAACCCTAGATAGAAGTAGAGTGGTGACCATCTCATTCTCTGGTGGTGGCCATTGTATTACACAGAAGATCCAAGCAGGTCTAACCCTAGAAGTAGAGTGGTGACCATCTCATTCTCTCTGGTGGTGGCCATCGTATCACAGAGAAGATCCAAGCATGGCCAGCTGCATGTGTATGTGGAGCCCTTGATTCCTGAGTCACAGTGAGCCCCTTGTCTAACCCACCTTTGGCTTGACAAGAACAGAGCATATTTGCACAGATCATCATGGGTCCCTCAAAGAAGTGACCCCTGGTATCGGCCCAGGTTTTCCTGAACTCAGCTCTGGAGCCAAGATGGAGGTTTTCAGTTACTCAAAACAGTAGTAAAAGACTTAATGAAACGTTGAAGTGACACTTTGATATTTAATAGAGTTGTAGGAGTTTTTAAACACGTGGCTACCTTCTTCCAGAAAGGTGTCACTCTTGCCCATCAGCTGTGTCCTGTATTACACCTCTGACTACCATTAAATGTGTTTGAGGTGCAATACCAGAAATAGTTCAATGGACAAGAGTGGCAGTGTTTCTATTTTTTAACAGACTTTTTGAGATTCACCAATTAGCTAATTGAAGGGACCACAACACTCCACCAAGCCAAATGGTCCCTTCATTCAACTGATCCCTGGAAGTGTGAAGAGTTGGACCCCCAGTGATCTTAAGAATAGTCTATACATTTTGTAAAGCCGGTAAAGTGCTCAAATAATGGCAATATATAGCGGCCAAATAGCAGCTCAATACATATTTACTGTCTAAATAATACTGATATACAATTCATGTTAAGATTCGTAGTAGCCTTGTGTGTCAGGACATCTATGGCGCCCCCTTCAGCAGGGGCGGACACGTCTTGATATTTCACGTTGTTCTGGAGAGGTGTAATTCCTGTTAAGCATTTTTTCAAACATTTTAATGGCTGACAGAGATTGATGGTGGCTCTAAATGGAAACAGAGTTGTAATGGAGCACTGAAAGCCCTCTTCTGGCTGCAGCCTGTATCTTGCAGCATCTCCATCCCCGTAGCTGAATATAATAAATTACACACTGTTCTGTCTTAGGAGCTGGGTCGAATCTCGCTGATTTACATATATCTTGCAGCCTCTGCCGAGTTCCTGCTCAGCTTTACTTGAGGGATGACTGAAATCCGGAGCACCCATGGGAGAATTTACAATAATTTAGGAACTGGACCCCTGTGGTAGCTCGAAAATATTCACATTTTGTACATTCACATTAATTGGGGAGCAAGTAAGCTTGATTCCCCTGCTATTTAACCCTTCCCATTGCTGGGTTTACATCCTAAAATTTTACCACCCCTAGGTGATACCTGCCATACACTGTTATGAATAGGTCCAGCATGATCTAGGACTTAGGCGTATGGTGATGTCATTAATTTGAGAAGGAAGTATTGAGACATACTTCCAGACGTGGCAGTGGCACCCACTTGCCGCTGCACCTGTTGCCTAATTATTTGTGTATCGTTTATTATACACAGAGCTTGCCAAAAGAGAGCCTGACCAACTGTACTCTCCCTTTAAGTAGGCTGGGCTTTACAACTATGAAGCCACCATCTCCTGTTGTGAGCCCAGCTGCGCCAATATTGCCTCCCTCACCCATTTCCGTAAACTGGTGGGATTACTTTCAGCGATTGCTATGCTACACTTCCTAGAGGCATAGCTCTAGGGGGTGCAGAGGAAGCAACTGTCCCCTGACCCCGGTGTCTAAGGGGGCCCAAAGGCCACTCTGTCGCATACCGACACACCATGGCACATGGTAGGTGGAAAATCTGATTTAGATTTCTCATTGGCGCCTAGGAGCTGCATGTTATGCAAATACATACGTTATATTCCCCAGTGCCCTAAACTAGTTGCATTGGTGTTGTGTTGAATTGTCCCACAGTGCTGTGGATTGAAGAACTTGGGATGGAGGAACTGGGGTTGAAGAAGGGTCCCATACCCAAACACCGATTTCAGAGCTTGGAGGAGGTATGGCTCAATACGGCAGGGACTTTACAGCTGAATGGCCAGCGACAGGGTTGTAGCTATAAGGGATTGCCTAATTACAGCTAGCCAGCTCTCAAGTATTGAGAGCCTGCATTATTTATAGTGTACAGCTTTTATAGTGTACAGCTGGGTTTGCAGCTCCTTCTAACTAAGGCTCTATACACATTGATGTGGTCAACATTTTTCCTATGGATTGCAGTTTCACTGTTTTGATAATTTCTCCTGCAAAGCAGAGTCATTTTCCATGGGAAGCATTCCTCCTGGAATATAAAGTCTGCCATATACTGTGTGATTCATAAGAGCAGGCATATCCAGATAGCTATTTCAAAGGCAGGAACATTTTACTTGTGTCATCACAACTACCTTGGTGATCCACATTTCCTCTGAGGGAATTTTATACCTTTCTAGCCATTGACCCGAGACACCTACAGCCACTTTATTGTGTCTGTGAGACAGCTTTACAGTGATAGGAACCTGGTCTATTAAGCACCATTCTTCAGAAGCTGTAGCCCACTTTTCCTTGGCTCCATGGCTCTTTTTAGACCAAATAAGACAACTGCTCTCAGTCAACCCACATTGGTGGCCAAAACCTTTTTCAAGGAACTTGCCCTATGGTTCTTGTTCCCTGCCTTTAAGCATGTCAAGATTCAATATGTATAGTTCATATCCGCAAAACATCTTAAATATTCCACTCTTTTCCAGTATTATGCCCAATGTCCAGTTGATACCAAACCTCACCTGTATTTCACAGTTTCAACCTGCGGCCATTGCCCACAAGTCACACTCCACACCCACAAGGATTTTTTTAAAACCACATAGACCTTCTTTTGGCTCCTCTATCCTCAAGTTTCTGGCATGGCTGGGGAGGTCTGAATATGCCCAACCTCCAGTTGATACCAAACCTCACCTTCATCTCACTGGTCCAACCAACCTGCTGCCATTGCCCACAAGGCCAGCATCACTTTGCCCTACTTCCCTTTAACTTACATATGCCAAACCCACAAAGATCCTGGTAGGACCACATAGTTCTTAATTTGGCTGATCTACCCACAAGTTTTTGGCACAGTTGGACATATATGAATACACTACCATTACATAGATACCAAGTACACCGATAGACAAGTATATTATGGATGGTGTTGCTCTTTTAGAATTAGAATCTCAACACCACAATATTCGTTACATTCCAAGAACCTTATGAAATACTAATATGATGGCCAAGTTATGAAGCCCTTTGTTTGCCCAGAATATTATGTTGCATACTATTTCATTCACATGTACTGAACAAGTGGAGTTGTTGAGCAAGAAGCGATTTCGACATCGTCCTCATTCATATTTTCTGAACCTGAGAGCCGAAGATGTTTACTCAGATAACACACCTTGGGACTGTGACTATGTATAAACTAGTCAGCGGTGTAAAGCTCATGACTAATGCATGTTTCATCACTGGGTAAACCTCACCTGTCCTCACTCTTCTAGATAAATATATGATAGTCTGAAGAACTTTCCTAATTATCTCCATTAACATCCAAAGTAATTCTAATAATCACAAATGATCCACCCACATTTACTCAGGGGTGTTAACACCACAGGCTCAGCCTACTAATGTGCCTATGGAAGAGCTCTTAAATTGGTACATCCATCTCCTTTGGTGTTGGACTAGGTTTCCTTGGGCTAACCAGAGTCTTGATTGTTCATTGGTAACCAAATATGCTGTCATAATAACCTGTAGGCAACTTCCTACCGAGTATTAATTTGCTCATTAAAGGGTTTTCTCGGACGTAGATGTTGATGACCTGTTCACAAGATACTGTAGGTCATCAATAGGAAATCGGTAGTGTTTTGACTCCTCCACAGATCAGCTGTTTCGGGCAGTCACCCTAACCCTAACTACAGGTATACAGTGTACAGAGCGAAAACAGAAGGCTCCATTGACTATGTAGCTTCTGTCACCTGCGTACTGTAGCTCAGCTCCAATTCACACTGGATGAAGCCTTTTTCTTGCAGCTCTGTCCACAGTATAGTTTCCAGTGCTAATGGCTGCCCAAAACAGCTGATCAATGGGAGTGCCTGGAAATGGACCCCCACTGATCTCATATTGAAGTCCTGAGGACAGGTCATCAATATCTAAGTCCCTGGAAACCACTTTAATTTGCCATCATAGTCAGTGATAAGCCAAAATTAGGTATACCAAGAGATATAACTTGAACCTCCTGGACCCTAATGCAAAGTCTGTAACAGGACCTCCCAACTACCATGTGCCATTTGTAATACCGGTATCTTCTCAAGTGGCAGAGGAGCTTTTGTACCTCCTCAGTATTTGTATCATTTATCATTTTTCATCATAATTCATCTTAACAACACTCAGGTACCCATTCATGGGTGCAACCGCTACCTCTGCACCCCTTATAGTGGCATCATCTGGCAGCAGCAGTTATATTACCATTTAGGTCACATGGTATTGGTATTTGCCCCATCAGCTTTGTTGGTACAATCCATTTCCCATCCACGTTAACCTAAGTGTTGCTCAGCAGCCCTGTTTTCAACATGATGAATGGCTTTTCTGTCAGTTTCTAATTGTTCATTTCAAATAAGAAACTAGAAGCTGTCAGGTTAATGGTTGGATACTGTAAAGTGATGAGAAACATGTATGAAAACTAGTGAACGGGAAAACAATGGATTTGTTGATAGTAATGAAATGCTTTCAGTATCATGATTGCATTGGGAAAATGACAGCAAGAACATGATGGGTAGTTATAAAATAGAAAGACCCCAAACAAAATGTGTTCTCTCTCTAGATCTGGTTCACACTTCAAGTACATGAAGGCCAAGTTTTCCACCACCCGGTTGATATTCTGTGTAGGAGGTAAAGGTATCATGACTCTCTTGATAGTTCTACATCCTTTCTTGTCTATGTTGTAGTGCCCACAAAGTTTAGTTTAGGGTCTCATCATTGGGAAGAAGTATATGGCCAACCTTTGCTGGAGCCCTCCATCTCTGTGGACCACACAGCATCTATAAAGGCTACATCTATGGTAAGCACAACACCAGTCTGATAAAGATTATATGGAACGTAAGATGGATTGATGTCAGAATATTGTACAAAAAACTGGGGCTAGACTTTATCCTTAGTAGATTACTTACTTGCTTATCTAGTTTCTGGCTCACCCATCTCTTCTTAACAAGCATTCCCCTCAGGGGTGGGTCTTCATGTTGATCATTGAAGAGCTCCACCTTCTTATTAGTGACAAGGTATACCACTACTGTACCCCTCTTAATACACCTCTTCTTTCACTATCTCTGCAAGTATATTCAATTAGCCAATTAGTATGGTCATCTAAGTCAACTAAGTTTGCCTAGCCTCACTTTTAGCCCCACAAAACTTTTTCAACCAAGGCTGCTGAACTTCAGCCATTTCTTTGATGAACTGAAGCATTTATGTTGGGACAGATGTCAACTGTGTGCCCTTCACCAGACGTGGCTTGACTGGTAAAAATGTGCATGTGACTGATGAATTTCCTTAACCTACACCCATGGCAGGTGCATATTGACTAATACTAATCATTGTCTAAAAAGAACCCTGCATATGTTATATCTTCCTGCTATCTGTAGGCTGATATGATTGGGAAGAGTGGGAATGCTCTACCGTTAACGCCTGATATACCGCCATCTGCTTTTTTTCCCACATAAATACAAATCGAAGAAATAATCTAATAAAAATGAAATAATCATCCATCTTGGGTTCACATTTACATGCCTACCAGAGACCCTTCCCAGAAAACGTCTAATACCGGAAAATAAATGCCTGCATTGTGTGACATTTACATTTTTAGAGTGGAATATTACATGCATCTTCGTACAGCCACATCAGAAGATAGACATTATTGTGTTTCCTTTTTTATATGTTGGCTGAGGAGATCTTTCTTTGGAATGTTATCATTTCGAGCCATCCTCTCGATGTGCCCGTGTAGAACATTAGACTGATATTAAATTGAATATTCAAGGATTTCAATATAGGAATAAATCAAAGGCAACTTCAGGATATTATAATATTGTACTGTATGTATTGGAGGTGGTCGTAATGTCGGAAGTTGAGGACCATCATCTAACATGGAAATATTGTTACAACCTCATAAATTATAATTACAAGGAGTAAACATTTGGCAAATGTATGGAATGCATCCTTTCTTTTAACTTTTTGCTTACTGGAGAGTGGAAAGTTAGATACACCGAGTAACTAGTAGCCTATTGGCAGGTAGAAACCAGAGAAGATCTTTGGAAGTACAAAGAGAACATGCAAAGTCCATCCAGATGTTGCACCTTGTCATATTCAAAGTCAGCACCCAAGGTGGGAACAAGGGAAAGAGATGGTCACAGAGGGCTAACTTGAAGTTTCTGGGACCCAGTGCAAAATCTGTAACATGGACCCCACCTGCCATATGCTATTTATAATTGTAGGTCTTCTTATGTGCCCTCTTAGGCACTATGGTCATGACACTAGAGTTAATGTTATAATCACTCACTCCTATGAGTTTTCATGAGTAGTTACTCTAGTACACAGCTGCATTCACTATTCAATAGTCTCCAGAGCTGAACTCTCCCAGTATTCCTTGCAGGTTAAATACAGTATCTGCATAGAGATTCCTCTGGTAATACACTGGGAAGCATCATCTGTACACCAGGCAGTGTACCATAATTTGATGTAAGAAAAAGACGAACTGTCCGCCTGCAACATAAGAGCTCAGCACATCTATAAGGGGCGTATCTGACATCAAGCTTGTTGACCGCTTCCAATGACAACCAGCAGAATTACGAATTCAGCTCTGAAGTATAATACAGCCTGTAACTCATTGTCAGTACAAGATAATAAAGTAGTAGAAAAATCCAGCAGCAGGCTCAGGATAAAATCCAATTTCTTTATTTCTTCATTATAAAATCTATAGGCTGACCAGACAGGCATGGTCCAGGCGTTTCGACTGTACTTCTTAATCATGACCAGTGGTCATGATTAAGACGTACAGTCGAAACGCGTAGACCATGCCTGTCTGGTCAGCCTATGGATTTTATAATGAAGAAATAAAGAAATTGGATTTCATCCTGAGCCTGCTGCTGGATTTTTTCTACTGTTTTGATTGAGTCCTGGTCCGGGATCCGTGCACGGCGAAGGAGGACGGTGGGTGAGCTGAAACCCCTTTTTTTCTTATAAGATAATAAAGTAATAAAATATAGTCACAAAGTAAGTCAACTGTCCATGTACCGTTGGAAGTACCCTCTCAGATTTGCCTGAGGGCATGGACAACCAAGGCAACCAGAAGTAGCAACCAGCATCTTCTTGAAATAACTTGCAGACCATAGGGGACTACCCATTGCTCCATATGGTAAAACGGTAATAGAAGAACAAAAGCAAATTTATTTTGCTCCAAGGCTTAAGGTAGGCTCATTGGAGTTGAAATGTTGATGTGAGTTCTGTTCCTTAAAGAGTAACTAAACTTTTATTTAATATTTATATTGAACCTTTAGCGGCTTTGATAAGACAGGACTCGGAGGTGGTTGGTTTTGGCATAATGGGGCAGCATGACCGCGTATCTCTTTATGCAGATGATATCCTGGTTTTCATCCATCAAACAGATACGACTCTTCCTCGTATAATGGACTTGGTTGGCCACTTCTCCGAGTTATCTGGACTTGAGATCAACTGGGATAAGACCGTCCTTCTTCCTATAGATGAGTTGCGAGGCGAATTTAATAATCAGGTAACGATCTCTGATTCAATAAAGTATCTGGGGATAACAGTTTCTGCTAAACCTCAAGAATATTTACAACTTAACCTAATTCCTTTGTTAGTAAAGCTAAGAGCAAAAATTAAGATATGGCAAAAAATTCTTCTAGCAAGAGCGGATAGAATTTCAATAATAAAAATGGTAGTGCTTCCCCAGGTTCTTTATGTCTTGCGCAACTCGCCTATATGGATTACAGATAAACACTTTAGATTGATAGAGCGGGTGCTCAATGATTTATTATGGGGGAGGAAGCGCGTGAGATTGAAGGCACTCTATTTTTCTATGCCCTACAATCGGGGAGGTCTTAACCTCCCCTATTTTAGGGGCTACTTTGTGGCCTCCCAACTCTGCCTTTTTAATGATTGGGAAAATAGCCCCTTCTGCAGTAAAGTGGTGAAAGATGCAGGTTTTTCCGATTTTTTTACCGTACTGGAATCTGATTATTTGTCAAATTCAATTAGAGGGTTTACACTGTTCTGCAGAATGGCTATAAAGACTTGGTCGGCCATAAGGAGCTGGTGTGGAGTTAAGGCATCGCTTATTTGCACCCCATTATGGCATAACCAAAAACTTCTTAATTCAAAAGACTTAAGTTGCCGCCAGTACTGGAGGACCAAAAATGTGCAATACTTACATCAAGTAGTTAGTGGAGGACAAATTTTGCCCCTTATGGAACTAAGGGCAAATTTAGGCGAGGTGGCTTGGTATGCATATTTCCAACTGAGGTCAGCACTTTCTAATACTTTGAATAGTCACCTTTTTATTATAGATACTTCTGTATTTTTACAGGACTTAATTTGTAAGAAAATTGTCACGAGAATTAAACTATCTCACTGTTACAGACACTTAATGGATAATTTTTTTTTGGATGTTTACTCTCCGGGACAGAGAGCCTGGTCTTCTCTCCTTTCAGAGGCAGGCCCTCCTAACTGGGAGAATATAGGGGAAAGTTTAAAATTGGTTTCACATAATTTTAACCACACTGTTGTACAGTTTAATATTTTGCACAAAATTTATGTAACACCCATATGGTTATACAGAAGAGGACTCAGGGCTTCCTCTGACTGCCCCCGTTGTGGCGAGCCCGAGGCAGATCATTTACATCTGTTCTGGGACTGCCCAATGGTGAGTAGTTATTGGAGCCTGGTCCAAAAGAATCTGGCGCGTAAACTTAGAATTGTGGTTCCCTTGTCTCCCAGGATATGGGTCCTGGGAGATTTATCTGAGGTTAACTATCAACCCATAAAAAGCCATTTGTTGACTAAGGTGATGTTCTTAGCTAGGCTCCTGATTTCTAGATCCTGGTTTTGTTCTTCCGCCCCAGACTGTAATAACTGGCTGGGCTTGGTAGAGAAAGTGAAAAATTACGAGAAGATCCTGTACAAAAAAAGAGGATCCTATTTAAAGTGGAATAGCCTATGGAAAGATTGGGATACGACTAATTAATTATGATCCCTTTTTCCTTTTTTTTTTTTTTTTTTTTTTTTTTTCCTGCAAGGTGGGGGGGGGGGGGTGGGTTTATGGGGGGAGCTGGGGAAAATTCTAGCCGTCCGGCCTTTCTGTATGTATTATATTGATTAAGAATGTGGAGGTATATTGGAAGCATGGGAGGGTCTCCAGGACTGAAGGAGGGGGGACTTCCCGGTATTAAATAATGGTGGAAATTTTTTATCCAGGTATAATATCGAGCGGTACATGGGTAGGGGACCGTGGCTCGAGGTCTGGAGGTACCCGGGTATCGGGCGCAGCTCGGGATACGGCTCTTCCCGTCAGACATGGGGCTCGATTGCGGGCAGGGAGGTGACTCACGCGGTGGGCGCGCTATTATGTGCTCATTTAAAGAGACAGAGCAGGTATCTGGCTCTGCTTTTTGCTTATATCCTTTTTAATTGCTGAGTGACACTCGGATCGAGTTCTCTGCCGCATGAAATATCAATGCGAATAAACGCAAAGTATGGTGAACCATGCAACTGATAGCTGACTTAATCATATGGGGATGAGGCAGTAAAATATATGAGTGGGTTTCTACCACTGTGGCAAAAGACTGCTGGACCCCCCTCTCTGGTTTTTGCTTTATCAAATGCCTGCGATTAAAGATCGCTGCAAGCTCGCCTTTAGGCAGCATGTGAGCATAAAGCGATCGGCCACATGAGTGCCAGTCCTTCCGCTCGTACTTGCCCGTGTCTGGGGGAGGGCGTGCGCGAGCGGCGCTCGCTGCCGGGCGGCTGTCTGGATTTCGGGCCCCTATCCCTGTAGCGAATGGAGAACCTGGGCTAAGTGAGTTGCTTTTTCCATTTGCATTATCAAGCCTAGGATGTCGGGTGAGCCCTGTCACCCTCCCCAGTAGGAGACCTCCCTTTGATTTTCAAATACTGACATTATTATGGATATCTGCATGAAATTATTGTCAACTATGTTTATAGATCAGAATTGGCGGATCTATGGAATTTATAATATCAAGTATGTAATATGGATTTAAATTTTTGTATTATAACAATAAAATATTTATAAAAAAAAAAAAAAAAGAGTAACTAAACTTTTATAAAAAAATGTGATATGTACTATGCCAGGATTAGCTGAGCGGAGCGGGCTCCTGCCTGTGTCATGCAGTTCTTTTAGCTTAGCGGAGCAGGCAAAAGCAAGAGCCCGCTCCGCTCAGCTAATCATGGCATAGTACATGGGTACAGAATACCCATGTACTATGCCAAGAGTTAGTAAATGTCCATGGAGCACAGGCAGGAGCAGCAATGAGTGCTCCTGCCCGTACTCGCTGCGCTGCTGCGGCCCCATTCATAAAATGAATACTCCGTACACCGTTGAGCTGTCAGCGGTGTAGGGAGAACAGAGTTTTAAGTGCACACTGAATGGTGCGCTTTAGGGATGTAAAAGTACAATAAAAACAGTAAATTAATAAATCAAGTATAATAGAAAAATTTTATTTAGGGGATTAGGGTAAACATATAAAAAATGATTATAAAAGTTTAGTTACTATTTAAGGAACAGAACTCACATCAACATTTCAACTCCAATGAGCCTACCTCAAGCCTTGCAGCAAACAAAATGCGCTTTTGTTCTTTTTTTACCTCTTTTTATCCCGTCTATATCAAATTTAGATAGCGCCACATATGGAGCAATGGGTAGTCCCCTATGGCAAACCGATGTGTTTCGAAGATGTTGCAAGGCCCGTTATACTATGCATGCTTAAAGGGAATCTGTTACCTGGTTTGAGCATATTAAAGTGTTACTACTGCCATGTACAATAAAATACCTTATTTCTTGCTGTAGTCTTCATTTTTTGTTTCATGGTTTCATTAGCGATAAAATCCACTTTTTATGTTATGCAAATGAGTGTCCAAGGTGCCCAGAGGGGCGTTATTATCCTACTCTGGAGCCCAGTAACTCCCCCCTACAGTGCCCAGCCCGCCTTCCTTTAGAGGCCAAGCACACCTCTTCCAGCATAAGTAACTGACCACACTCAAACTCTTTGCCGCCGCCCCCCTCCGCTATGTGAAATGTCACGCAGGCGCAGAACCGCGGACTGCCTGCGCGATGTAGAAGCACCTGGGGGCAACAGCTTCAAATGTGTCACTGGGCATGCGCCGAGCCCAGTGACAAATTGAAAGCTATTGCCCTCAGGAGCTTCTACATCGCGCGGGCAGTCCGCGGTACTGCGCCTGCGTGAGATTTCACCGAGCGGACGCATGGAATCTGTGGGTGTAGTTACATCCAAATAATCACATAGCGGAGGGGGGCGGCAGCAAAGAGTTCGGGTGTGGGCAGTTACTTATGCTGGAAGAGGCACGTTTGGGCTCTAAAGGAAGGCGGGCGGGGCACTGTAGGGGCGAGTTACTGGGCTCCAGAGTAGGATAATAACGCCCCTCTGGGCACCTTGGACACTCATTTGCATAACATCAAAAGTGGATTTTATCGCTGATAAAACAATGAAACAAAAAATGGAATAGAAATAAGGTATTTTATTGTACATGGCAGTAGTAACACTTTAATATGCTCAAACCAGGTGACAGATTCCCTTTAAGTTCATAGGACCTCTTGAAGCTCCTGGGCCCCAATGCAAAATCTGCAAGAGGGTTCCTCCAACCAGCCTTTGGGCCCCTTTAGATACCAGGACCCAAGTGCAGTTACCCCTGTACCTACATCCCTGTTAAAGTTTATTGGCTGTCCATAACATTTTCCCAATTTGCGGTTAACACCTACATTGGACCAGTGTCATTGGAAGCCAAAAAACTTCAGCATTGTTTTGGCACCAATGTTTTCTGTCACAACCTCTTCATATTGCATCAATTTTATTGGAAGTTAATTCATATATAGAACATACAAATTACAGATGGAGATGTTTAACTTGAAGGATTCCAACCAATGGATCCATGACCTTATTGCAATGCACAGATGTTAACCACTGGACTACCGCTTCACCCCTAGGGGGCAAGGCATTTTTGTCATGCACATTACTTGGTCCTTAGAGCTGAGCAGCACACAGATTCCCTACGGCTCTGTACTACAGTGTCATTTGCATTCTCTATGCTGCCATATAGTGAATTTATATGGCACCATATTATGTAGCAATGTATCTATATAGCACGTCACCTAATGGAACATGCCTAATGGTTTATTCTTTCAGACACCGCATGAATAATGGTTAAAAACGTCATATAAAATCAGAGGCATATATAGAGGTACCATGTAGTATCATACACTTCTATAGGCGCTGAATTAAGGCTCCGTAAAATTGGAGTTTGTACACAGCCATAATGCCAACCTTCCGGCATTCAGTGAGTTCAGCATGTTATGCCATAACTCTAATATAACATGTTGCTGATAGTTTCAGGAAATATTTGCAATTATTATGATTTCAAAAAAATACATTTAATAATACATTTACAAAAATAAATATAAAAAGAGCATAACTAATAATGATTGGCATAGAATAAGTATAGAGAACTGGCCAGGAAGAGATTACATCCTATTACCGGTAATAGACCATAAATTTCTTTAGCTTGGAAAACATAGACATATAGACAGAATATAGGTCATGAACCAAATAGGTAATAAATAAGTAAAAAAATAAATAAATAAAACAATAGAAAAAAATTGAAAATAATAGATAAAATATCAATATATATAAAAATATAAAAAATAGCTAAAAATGAATATATGTAAAAAAATAAATAATAAAACTATGTAAAAACAATAATAATTGATAAAACATAAGTATAAAAAAATAAAAATATAAAAAACAATTAAAAATAGATAAAACACGAATAGTTGTAAAAAATAAATAAACCAATATAAAAACATTGAAAAAATAGATAAAACTTAAATATGCTAAAAATAAATAAAAATATAAAAAACAATGAAATAGATAAGACATGAATATATAAAAAAATAAAAAAAACTATATAAAAAAATAAAAAATAATAGATAAAACAGGAAAAAATATAAAAAAAACTAAAATAAATAGTTTTTTTTAATATATATGTCTACAAAATAAAAAAAATTTAAACTAAAAATAAATAAAAAATTATATATACACAAATAAATGAATAATATATAATAATAATAATAATAATAATATAAAGCTAAATAGAATAATGTCTAGCAAAACCAAAAAAAAAAGATAAGAAATCGAATAATGATAATACGCTAAATTCGGTTATTATGCGGAGACCTGTCCGGGTAAAGCAGGCAGCATGGGGCTTCATGGAGTCTTGCTTGAAAATAAATACAAAGGCTGTAGCTCTCCAGCACTTGCTAATGGTCGACCTCTCTCTTGTCCTGAATGCATGCCTGTCCCAGTTAGATGAGATGGTTGCTATAGCAACTGAGCTCTGACTAATCATTTGCGCAATGACCTTTTTTCCCCCCGAGAGAGAACGAGGGAAAAAGAGAGAGAGAGAGAGTGAGATAGAGCAGGAAGAAAAGAGGGAGGCAAAGCTATGGAGGTTACAAATAACAGTTACACTATGACAGAAATATTTCCTGTGGGGAGGGGGGAGCAAAACGAAAAAAAAGTTCTCGAGGATGAGGCCTGTGATTTCTGCACGCTGTAAATTGCAAGGGCATTCGGAAAGCTGTGTTTACTTGTGCATGTGAGGCTTCAATATCACCACAGAGTTGTGGATTATATTGCTGTATTAACCATTTTTTAGCCAATTGTCTTCCTGTTAGCCTATTTCGTAGGCGAGAGCCACCATGACTGGTAGCATGGAAGCTTGGAGAAAACCTACAATGACCCAGGAACATGAAACAAAATCCAAGCAAATGTTTTACAAGTCTACCACAGAACCCATGGCCCAAAAAGTGAAAGCCAGAAGTGAAAATGAATGTTCTCTCCTCCATATGTATTTGGGTTGTCACTGGGAGTTTGAGCACATTGACATTTTAGGGTAGAAAGCTACTTGGGATCTCCATGCAATGCTCCAGGATTGTCTTCATGTAACTCTCACTGTGATCCTCTGTGTATTTTAATTTAAAAAAAGCTGCTTATGAATATTCATTAGTGAGTCTGCCCTTTAAATATTTTGCAACTTTCTCCACAAGTTAACAGTAGTCAGCTTTATTAGTCAAAGCCATCACTGAAACTCCACCCTTTGGACTTAATTAGAGATAGCGGTAGAGATAAGGTGAACACAAACCCTTAGACCCATTTAGAGGAAGACACAACCCTTTAGACTCATTTAGAGGTAGACACAACCCTTTAGACTCATTTGGAGGTAGACACAACCCTTTAGACTCATTTAGAGGTAGACACAACCCCTTAGACTCATTTAGAGATAGACTAACCTCTTTAACTAAGTTAAAGGTAGACACAACCCCTTAGACTCATTTAGAGGAAGACTAACCTCTTGGACTCATTTAGAGGTTGACACAACCCCTTAGACTCATTTAGAGATAGACTAACCTCTTTGACTAAGTTAAAGGTAGACACAACCCTTTAGACTCATTTAGAGGAAGACTAACCTCTTGGACTCATTTAGAGATTGACACAATGCCATCCGACACACATCATGCTCCTGTCTTCCTGGCCGTGATCAAGGTCCAGGACGGACCGAAACGTTGGCATCACTTGCTATAAATTATACATTTCCGAGTGCCGTGAATTTTTTCTACATTAAAATGAGACTTTACACCCCATCACTGAGCACCGGATCTCCTGACGCAGTGGAGTGCCAGCCAGTTACAATAGTTTGACACAACCCCTTAGACTCATTTAGAGGAAGACTAACCTCTTGGACTCATTTAGAGGTAGACACAACAACTTTATTTATTTATTATACTAATTTATATAGCGCTGACATATTCTTTTACAGACATTATGATCACTTGCTGTCTCCAACAGGGCTCACAATTTAAGTTCCCTATCAGTATGTCTTTGGAGTGCAGGACGAAACCGGAGTACCCGGAGGAAACCCACGCAAAAATGTGGCGAACATACAGACTCAATTCAGATGTTGTCCTTGGTCGGATTTGAACCCAGGACCCCAGCGCTGCAACAGTGCTAACCACTAAGCCACCATGCTGCCTGTAACCCCTTAGACTCATTTAGAGGTAGACACAACCCCTTAGACTCATTTAAAGGTAGACACAACCCTTTAGAATAATTTACCGGTAGATACAACCCCTCAGACTCTTTTCACCTCTTTGGCCTCATTTAAAGGAAAATACAATCCCTTAGGCTCATTTAGAGGTAGGAGGTAGACACAACTCCTTGGACTCAGTTAGAGGTAGACACAACCCTTTATATTCATTTAGTGGTAGACACAACCCCTTAGGCCTAGTTCACACGAACGTATGGCTTTTATAGTTTTTTGCGGTCCATTTTTCATGTTCCGTTTTTGAGTTCCGTTGTGTTTCCGTTTCTGTTCCGTTTTTCCGTTCCGTTTTTCCGTATGGCATATACAGTATACAGTAATTACATAGAAAAAAAATGGGCTGGGCATAACATTTTCAATAGATGGTTCAGCAAAAAGGGAACAGATACGGAAGACATACGGATGCATTTCTGTTTGTGTTCCGTTTTTTTTGCGGACACATTGACTTTAATGGAGCCACGGAACGTGATTTGCAGCCAAATATAGGACATGTTCTATCTTTCAACGGAACGGAAAAACGGAAATACGTAAACGGAATGCATACGGAACACATTCCGTTTTTTTTGCGGAACCATTAAAATGAATGGTTCCGTATACGGAACACAAAAAACCGGCCCGTACACCCGCAAAAAAAACGTTTGTGTGAACTAGGCCTTAGACTCATTTATAGATAGACTAACCTCTTGGACCCATTTAGAGGTAGACACAACCCCTTAGACTCATTTATAGATAGACCAACCTCTTGGACCCATTTAGAGGTAGACACAACCCCTTAGACTCATTTATAGATAGACTAACATTTTGGACCCATTTAGAGGTAGACACAACCCCTTAGACTCATTTGGAAATAGACACATCCCTCAGACTTATTTATCGAAAAATTGGCCAGCATGTACCTATCAAGGAAGGTACTTAAAAAACATAGTAGGGAGGTACTTAAAAACAGCAAATGATCAGGCAAGAAATCCAACCTGACAGATCACACTCTTAGCAGACAGAAGTCTTCTGTCAGCCACCGTGAAGGATGGTTTGGACTAATTTTCTAGACAATCATTGGCTGAACTGGTCACAATTTATCTTATGTGTATGGAAAGCTTTAGACACACCCCTTAAAAAGTTATTCAGATGTACCCCTCAGACTATTTTAGGGATAGACACAACCCTTCAGTTCAGATGTAAATTCCACTTTTAAATGTTACAATTAATAAAAAGTTAATTAACTTTGTAAATACTTTGCATTTCTATACATATACATAGCTGGATTGAAAATCTGCTAGTTGCCCTTGGAAATAGACAATGACTTAGCTGCTGTCAGACACGTAAACCTAACAGCTAAGTTCTAACTGTGCAACAGTCATTTTACCACCTCACAAAGCACTGTTTTTGGTAGCAAATTTCTAGAGGCAAAAGAGGAACAGCGAGGGCAAAAGTGATGTTATTTTTTATGCCTAGAGCTGGCTCTAAAGGGGTGGAGCATGACACATAGACTCGAAGATGACGAAGGATTATATGCGCTATGTCCTGCACCTTTTGGTTTTGCGCTAGACATAACCGAACAAAGTGTTCCTATAAGTCAAATTCAATTTTGGTAGGATGAATACTCATGGATAGTGGAGACTAATATCCAGTTGTAGTAAAGCATGCTTTAAAAATGTTTAAGTAGGATTTACAGTTTTCAGGTATTTTATTTTTTATTTTGTCCAATTATCTTCTATCCACAGGCGTTAGTTGAGTCTTTTGGTCCCAGTGCTATACCTGGGGCCATCTACCTTGCTTCTTGTTACTTCATACAGTCTTTGATACTACCATAGGTCGGCCTAAAGACCCCCAACCATTGGAACCAATGTTGTGATTTTTTTTAGCATTCAACATAACTACTCTTCTATCCATGACATCCTCAGAATAGCCTTGGTATTTTCACCTTGGGAAATGAACCAACATCACACCACTGGCAATAAAATGTAAAAGGTCAGTGCTTTCAATGTCCTTTAGAGAGAGGCTTTTCATTCTGTTGTAACTCCCTCCTACACACACACATATAATCCGGCGTGCTTAACACCATGGTGATACTGCAGCATTGAAGATAGTGACGAAGGTGGAAAGCTCTTAGATTAGCGTCAGTGTCAGACTGGTGCATTAGGCCCACCAGAGAGCCCAATCTTCAGAATAGATGTTCACTGCAGCAGCCCTGAACATCTACTGGCCCAGCCCGCCCCTGACTACAAGTGGATGTCCACTTTTCTTGAACTATAACCTCTGACATGATAAGATTAAGTCGGACTAAGGTCATAAATTACCCAAAAGAGCAGGTAACCTTTTCAAGAAGAGCAAGAATTCATCTGCCCTGGGTGAAGCAAAGCCCAGCTTTGGCTACTTGGACAACAGTTCGACTGGACCCAATAGTCCTAGTTGTGGATGGACCTTAACATCATTTTAGAGAATGGGACTATTGGTGGATCCTTTGGCAAGCCAGTCTTGCATTGAATTATATATATTCACTAATGTCAACTACATATCTTCTAAATATGACACAGTCCATTACTGTATAATGTCAACACACTCACTTGCCCCAATGCTCATGGTCCGGCTCCTTGGCTCTTCTCAGAATTTTTTCCCTCAACAAGGTCATCACTGCACCTTATGATTCTCTTGCTAGTGCAATTGTAGAACACTATCTTAGATGTTCTACACTAAAAACCGTTGTACTGTTTTTTTTGCATGCAGCTCCTATGTAGACATATGTGTCTCCCAGGCTACATATAAGCAAATTTACATGTAGTTAGATCCTTCGATATTCTATTTCTTTGTTCCAACCTTGGATACAGGCAACATCATGGACAAAACAATGGAGGCCAACCATAAGTATCCCATAATTCTTCCCATGAAATCTAGTCCAGATATGCAATGGACTACCTGAGATATGCAGAGAATTATATAACAGCTTGGTGACCACCGTGCACAAGTTATTTGAAGGCAAAGAAGGGAGCTGCCCTAATATTACTATAATGGCCTCTGAATCAGGAGGGGCCTTTGAAAGGTAACTTAGAACAACGCTTCCAGCATGTTCTGAAAATAGATTGTTACGTCCAACGTTGAGCCGCCACATTATATGTGTCAGAGGTGCCTCGGGACCTGAAAATTGGATATTAAGTCAGTAAAGTCTAGCTTTAGCGCTCATACTCAGGGTTGATATGGCTATCTGCTGTATCCCCCACACCAGATCCCCGGCATATATAACAATGACCATATTAGTATCCTAGTAATGTCATGTGGGAGACACCAATGACTTCTCAGTCTCCTTCATACAATGTGTAGGGGTGATATGTATCTGTGATGGTCAGGGAAGTATATCCCATTTATCTATACTGACCAATTAATGAAGCAGGTATTTTGCCCTGTATAGTCTATGATACGAAGGAAGGAAGGGAGGAGGGAAGGAAGATGATAAACAGATAGGTAGATAGAATAGATAGATGGATAGACGAACATAAATAGATAGAACGATAGATAGATGATAGAAGAACAACGATCGATAGATAGATTGATTCACAAAGTTGAGTTACTTGGTAAGTACTGTACATTGCATTACTTATCTTGTACCAATAATGAATTACAGCCTGTATTATACTCCAGAGCTGTATTCACAAATCTACAAGTCCTCATTGAAAACAGTTGACAAGCTTGTTGTCAGACGCAGCCCTATTAGCTTAGCCATACTTCTGTTTCAAGGGGACAGTAAGTTTTTCGCACATCAGATTACAAACAATGCCTGACAACATTTCACAGAATGCACATCATATAAAATCCCTACAGACCCTGAATAAGCAGGAGGTGCTGGGAGGTTTCAGCTCTGAAGCCTACAAAATTGTATATGTAATTACATGATCTGAATCCACTGCTTGCTCTGAACCCCCCTCTATTGCATTCAGACCGAGGTTTTTCTAATGAGATTACCCCTTTAAGTCCTACTTCTATAAAACTATTGAACCCTTTATAGAAGTGCCTCTGGTGTGAGTGTATATATGTATATTCGGCTTCTCCTCGTGAGTGTGAACTCTTGCATTCTTCCCATCTCTCTTCCTCACATGTTGACATTACTTTCCACATCTCAAAGCCCCAAGGTTGTCAGCTCCAAAATCTGCTGCCAGCTTCTTGGCAAGTTCTGCGTATCCTCTGCATGTGAACATGAAAGGCCGGGAGTGCAAGCTATTTCTGCAGAAGCACAGCTGCCACCCCATCTCAGGGCCAGTCCATCCACCGCCGCTGTGATCTGTGCGAAGGCTGGAAATACAGAAACTGGATCTGCGGGGAGGATAATGAAGGATATGACATCCACATCAGCTTCTCAGTGCCCATGGTGCCAAGGCTGGAACCACACATGCCAGCTATTTCTGTAAAGCTGACTGGGCTTACAGGGTGGCAGCTAATTAATATGGTGAATATGGATACCAATACATGTACGATGGCAGCAGTATGGAGCAGTAGGCATTTTAAGTGGTGCCAGGGAAGTAGCTATAGGGTAGCAGATTCAACCAAGCCCTGGTATCTAGCCAAAATGCCCCTCTACCACATAAGAAATCACATAACTCATTGTAAGCGGGAGGCCCATTACAGATTTTGCACTGGAATAGGTCATGCTTCTGTATACTGCTATATGGTGCCACTGTATAACACCATACTACTGATAAGAAGAACTATAGGATATCTTCCCGCTCCATCAATTTGCTAGCTATGCCAACAATCTAATATACTGTATGTAGTATCAGGGTTTTAAAATATGGGGGGGGGGGGGATTTTTCCAACATGGCTGGTTTTATAGCTTTCCCCCACGGTAAAAAGTAAGGTAAGCCTAATGTGTGTGTGGACTCCTGGGTGACAGAGTTAAAGTGGGCTCCCTCTGTTCCCCACCATTGGCTTGACAAGCAATAATCACTAAGTGCCCCCGAGACCAGTGAGTCCTAGCATCTGCTTAGGATTGTCTGGTTATTATTATTAATGCTTGGTGGCACCTTGTGTGTAATCATAATGGTTGCTACCCCACAAGAACATCAAGAGGGCAACTCAAGGATTTGGGACTGACAAAGAACAGATATTTATTTAAATGATGGGGGAATGTTTCACGGAATCACGTATGATAATGGAAGCTTCTGGCACCTGATGGTCACCATGAAGAAAACACTTAGAAATGGGTAAAGGTTGTTTAGGAGAAGACTCAAAGTGCAAAAGAGTAGGTCATGTGAGGCAGCTGGTGAGGGTCCTCAATGATGAAGATCATTGTTCTTTTAATCCATATTATCATTTAGCCCTGGTCATAAGGTGTCCACTTCTGCACTGTCCTATTTTTCAGGCAAAGACAAGAACCACGGAGCTCCATCAAAATAAATCACCTGCTTTCCATTGAAGTCAATGATCTTCTACCTAATGGTTGTCCACCACCAAATGGGTAATAGAATGGAGTTGATGATCTTTACCATACCATGTACACGAGGAGGATTATTCTAACAGTTCACACCATTCAAAATTAATCCATTTTTGGGGGAAATGTTGTAGATCTCTCAGACCCAGAGACACAAGTTGAGTATCATGGGCACCAGAGAAAAATCTGCAATAATATCCTCACCTACCATGTGCAACTGATAATTCTGGTCTTAAGGGGGGGCGTGGCCAGCAGCCAAGATGAGCGGCCGCTAGTTAGAGGAGCTCCGTGGCTGGAGGAGAAATCCTGAAACCTACCATCACCATTTGCGATTAAAGACTCCTGACGGTGCCCTGCAAGATACGGGAGCCAAGGAGGTGAAGAGAACTTGGAGGCGGTGCACGGAGAGACCGAGCTGGGAGCTTGAGATGCCGCGCCGTGAGCCGGAGGAGCACGCCACGTGGCACGCCTGATCAGACACCCGCAGCGAGCTCAGTCACACCCGGGCCTGCTGCAGTGAAGGTGAAGTGAAAGGAGACAGAGCGGGAGGCAGCAAGCGATGTCTGCCATAGAATAAAGGGATCCGGCGGCACCATAGACTCCTTTCCTGTTCTTCCCGCCAGGCGGCCATTTTTCCCGCCTCCCCTACCTAATACAGAAGGGAGATAACGCACCACATACCAGGTGCCTGCACGGCAAAGTGACAAGTGACCAGAGAGCCCCCGGCTTATTAAAACTATTACTGAGCCTGAACATTAGCAATTGCTCGGCTTATTACTTTGTAAGCAGCCCAGGGATCAACAATCCTTCTACAGTAGTATCCGATGGAGGAATACACTGCGCTACAAAGAGGTACAGAACCTGATACTGCTACAATAGCCAGATAGGCACCCTGATACAATAATGGGACAACAAAAACGCAGAGCACTGCAGAAAAATTGCGCGAGTTCACTAGGCAACCTGAGGATGGATCGTGGTCACCGTTACCGCAACGGAACGTTCATGCAAGGGCAAGTACGGCATTTAGACGCACCTGTGTCTGCAACATCCCCCGGGGGAGACCAGGAGGAACTCACACTGAAACAAGTATCATTTCAAGTCTTGGAAGCCATAACAGCATGTAAAACCTCCCTGACAGGGAAGCTAGACAAAGTTAAAATTGATCTGGGGTTGCTCCGTCAAGATCTACATAACCTGCGAGAAAGAGTCCAGCACACTGAAGAGCGCATATCCTGTATAGAAGATGCTACTGCCACGGTTCCACGATCCATTTCTGACCTAAACACCAAAGCAGAGGCCCACATAGTACCAGCAAAAACCCCTGCCTCCAGGGGCCCCACCTCGCCCTGTGCTTGCCAGATTTCTCAACTGCAAAGACAGAGACAAGATTCTAGCATTAGCCAGAAGACGACAGGAAATCAAATTTGATGGCGCTAGGGTCTCCATTTTCCCAGACTTCTCCATGGAACTGCAAAAACAACGTGCTACATACATGGAGGTTAAAAGATGCCTGAGAGAAGCAAGCATCCCATATTCCGCAAGACATATTCCGTAAGACTCAGAGCAGTCTTCTTTTCCTCCCCTGGAGAGGCATCGGAATGGCTGGCCCTACGAAGAAGATCCCCAAGACGCTGAGACTTTTAATATACCCAGGACCCGACCGCCGACTGACGACAACAATTGGGTTCAATTTACCTGCCTAAACCTTGTGGTCAAATAGTGTTGTATAATTATACCTAGTCTTTGTCTAGTTGAGGATATAGGGCGGTAATATCCACCAGCAGAAAAGTTAGCCCGTATGCTTCTGCCGATAGACATCACAATGGCCAATAGTTTGGGGTAGACTTGAGCCCCATAAGTTAATTACTTGCATCGACTTTGCACATTTTGTTGGGCTCCTTCTAAAGCATTTCTTGAAAAATAGAGAAATGCTGGACGTTATTCTACAAAAGTAAAAAGGTTTAAGTTCTAGATTGTTCTAGTATGTTTGAACTTAAAACATTAACATTCTATTGGTTAAAAGCTGTTATCTATATAGCAATGCTACACACTACTATGCCCATTGCGCTGTGCCCCACTCTTGACAACACATATCTACCTTGGAATCCATGGCTGAGCTAAAAATAGTGTTGTGGAACGTCAGGGGCCTGCGTACCTCGCAAAAGAAATCCATGGTGTTTGCCTTTATTAGGAATTCTAACCCACAAGTCCTATGCTTCCAAGAGACACATCTCACCAATACCACTTCTAGGGCCTTACAAAAACCCTGGGTTCAATGGGCCGCACACTCCGATCACACTTCCTCTTAACGAGGAGTCTCCCTACTAATTCATAAACAACTGCGGTGGGATGTAAAAGAACTAGCTGTTGATTGGAAGGCAGATAAGTCTTTGTTTACTCTCTTATTGACAATGAACAATATACATTACTATGTATTTACAACCCTCCTTCCGGTTCTATGCAAGTATTATATCAGGCTGCCACATTTGCAGCCACCTATCCACAGTCCAGATAATTCTGGTCTTCTCGTGTGGCAGAAGGGACTTTGAACCCTCTAGACACCAGGGCCCATGTACATTGGCTTTGTCTTCACCTCCTATTAGACCACAAAATTACAAGAGTCTATCATCCAAGATCATAAGGATAGAAAAAGAGTTGTCTTGGGATATTGGGTTCCGTCACATGAGGGTAATATTCAAGACCCTACAGACAATGCAAGGATCATGGTGACCACCCGATGACTACTTCATTGATGGTGAAGTCACCCATGGGCATGACATGAGAGGCAACAGAGAAAATATAATTTAGAGGGGAGGATGGTAAACAATAATTTTCTCAAAAACATAATTTCCGGCTACCCATACACATGAGCTGTTGCATTGATAGAAAAACATCAAATAAGTCTTCTGGCTTCCAGCAATGTTCTTCTTGATCTCTTTGACAGCTGCTCGTTCCCATCTTTTCTGACCACAGCCATGCAACAGTTGCAGTGACTATAGTAACCACAGCTGTTGCCATCGCTGGGATCAGCAGGAACAGGCTCAAGCGGCTGTCACCAGATCAAAGATGTCTGTGATGTCCACATTTTCAAGGTAGTTCCAAAAAACGTTTACCTAGTACATGAAACTTTTCTAGAAAGAGCCAAAATTTGGTTAAAAATTCCACAATGATTTAAATAAACCTTGGTTTCTCCATGGTAGAGTAAGTTGCAGTACCAGGTCAATGTGAGCACAAGCCATGGACAATTGTCAAAGTGCACCCCCACCATTGGCTTGATAAGCAAGGATACCTGTAGCTTCCTTAAGCCCAGTAGGCCCTGGCATCTGTCCAGGTTCGACTGCTGCAAACACCAGCCCTGGTAAGTAGCTCCAGTATTATCTAGCAGCTTGTCATCCAATCTGCCTTGTGCAGTCGCAACACTTTAAGGCCTCTTTCACACGGGCGTTGCGGGAAAAGGTGCGGGTGCGTTGCGGGAACATGCGCGATTTTTTCGAGCGAGTGCAAAACATTGTAAAGCGTTTTGCACTCGCGTGAGAAAAATCACACATGTTTGGTACCCAAACCCGAACTTCTTCACAGAAGTTCGGGCTTGGGATCGGTGTTCTGTAGATTGTATTATTTTCCCTTATAACATGGTTATAAGGGAAAATAATAGCATTCTGGATACAGAATGCATAGTAAAATAGCGCTGGAGGGGTTAAAAAAAAATATAAAATAATTAAACTCACCTTAGTCCACTTGATCGCGCAGCCGGCATCTCTTCTGTCTCCTTCTTTGCTGATTGCAGGAAAAGGACCTGTGACATCACTCCGGTCATCACATGGGCCATCACATGATCCATCACCATGGTAAAAGATCATGTGATGGATCATGTGATGACCGGAGTGACGTCACCACAGGTCCTTTTCCTGCAATCAGCAAAGGAGACAGAAGAGATGCCGACTGCGCGATCAAGTGGACTAAAGTGAGTTTAATTTTTTATTTTTATTTTTTAACCCCTCCAGCCCTATTGTACTATGCATTATGTATTCAGAATGCTATTATTTTCCCTTATAACCATGTTATAAGGGAAAATAATAATGATCGGGTCTCCATCCCGATCGTCTCCTAGCAACCGTGCGTGAAAATCGCATCGCACTTGCTTGCGGATGCTTGCGATTTTCACGCAACCCCATTCATTTCTATGGGGCCTGCGTTACGTGAAAAAAGCACAAAGAGGAGCATGCTGCGATTTTCACGCAACGCACAAGTGATGCGTGAAAATCACCGCTCGTGTGCACAGTCCCATAGAAATGAATGGGTCATGATTCAGTGCGGGTGCAATGCGTTCAACTCATACATCGCATCCGCGTGGAATACTCGACCGTGTGAAAGGGGCCTAAGGCTACTTTTTACACTAGCGTTTTTACAGGATCCGGCAGGGTTCAACAAAAACGCTTCCGTTACTGAAAATACAACCGTCTGCATCTGTTATGAACGGATCCGGTAGTATAGTCTTTAACATTGCCAAGACTGATAGGTCATGAACTCCATTGAAAGTCAATGGGGGACGGATCCGTTTTCTATTGTGGCAGATTGTTGCAGAGAAAACTGATCTGTTCCCTTTGACATGCATTGGGGATCATGCCGGATCCGTCTTGCTCCGCATCCCGGGCCGGAAAGCAAACTACGACATGTTGCGGTTTGCTCTCCAGTATGGGAACGCAGCTAAACGGAACGGAATGCATTTTGGAGCACTCTGTTCTGTTCAGTTCAGTTTTGTCCCTATTGACAATGAATGGGGACAAAACTGAAGCGTTTTTTTCCAGTATTGAGCCCCTATGACGGATCTCAATACCGGAAAACTAAAACGCTAGTGTCAAAGTAGCCTAAGAATGGCCACAATAGTTTCTGAAACCCTTAATTGGCACTTTGCCTGGGTCAACTTTTTACGTGGAGTCTTTGGAATTTCTGTTGACCAGTTCTTGTGCCAGAAAACAACCAATATGGTCAACATTACAACTTCATTGTACCACCCATCTTTTAAGAAGACCCCATTCAGGAGTCTGGGGAACCCCAGTATCAGATGCACTGTCATTCATGTTAGTAACCACCTAGCTTTCCCAGAAACAGATTAAAGGGAACCTGTCATCTGGATTTTGGGTATAGAGCTGAGGACATGGGTTGCTAGATGGCCGCTAGCACATCCGCAATACCCAGTCCCTATAGCTCTGTGTGCTTTTATTGTGTAAAAAAAACGATTTGATACATATGTAAGTTATCCTGAGATGAGTCCTGTCCCTGACTCATCTCACGTACAGGAATCATCTCAGGGACAGGACTCGTCTGTGTCTGGATGTGCTAGCGGCCATCTAGCAACCCATATCCTCAGCTCTATACCAAAAATCCCGGTGACAGGTTCCCTTTAAAACATTTCCTCATCAACTTGATAAAAAGAGAAAAGTCAACGACCATGACTAGGTGCTACGTAGGCTCGCTGTGTCTGCTAGGAACATTACTCATTGAACACTACTACTACCATTTTTGTTTTCCTTATCATCCCCTCCTTTCCTTGCTCTGTGAGCCAGCTTTTGCTATAACACTGTGCTGCTGACCTCAGTTCCTTGCCTGAGCAGTTAGGGTCCTAGAGTGCTTGTTCCTTGCTAAGGTGTTTGTTCTCTGTTGTCTGCCCATGTGCCGACCTCTGCCTGTTTACCGCTGTGATCTATTGCCAGCCCTGATCTTGGACCTGTTTCTCGTGTTCGCATAAAAACTGCCAGCCCCAACCTCGGCCTGTTACTGATGATGAGTTTTGCCTTATGGTTTGGTGCTCCACACCAGTGTCTCTGGCCCCTGTCGGGCAGCTGTCAACCATACAGGGACTACGCCAAGAGGTAGTGGCCTGGTAGCTTCTCTGCAGCAAAGTCCAGATACCTGTACAGGAGTTAAAGGATGAACCCCAGAGACTGCCAGGATAACACCCTTAGGTTTAGCCAAAAGTCAAACCAGTTGCTTGACACAGTGGTTCCACACTCACTGCCATAACACTAGGTTATCTGAATCCAGAATCAAATATACTGGTTGCTACAGGATATTGATGAGATGTCCAGGATGTGAAGAGACAATATGGACTAGAATATTGAGCCATTCCCAGTGATGTAGACAAGAAGATGTTTTTCTCCTATTTCTCCTATTTCTATTTAGAAGCAACATGGAGAACATTATACAGGCTGTAAATCCAGCCATGGGGTGAGCAAGAAAACTTACTAATGGCGGCAACAGATTCTGTGTGTGTCTCTTTCACTGCAGTTGCCCTTTTCCCATAGACTTCTATGGGCAGCAACTGTAACTTGATCCCTCAGTGAAGCTGATAATCTGTCTCTGGTTTTAGAAGTGAACTGTGGACCGGATCAGGAAGCAGGGGGAGATGAAGAAATGTCTCATAAGTGGATGAAGAGGTATTTTCTCTAATAATATATATTACACATTTTCTTGTATTAGCTTAAACTATTGATTTATGCAAAGTGTGTGGCTGCGGCTGTGCTTATTTACGAGGGAGAATGAGAAGAATCCTCTCACCTTCTGTTTTCTGGTAGTATGTCATTTTATAGTGTGTTTGCTGTGCACCTGGTTGTACAGCACTGCAACATATGTCAGCAATATGCAAATAAAGAGTAAAAATAACCAAACCTATATTTTATCTTCCGTTATAGCATATGATGACTGTGCTGAGTGCACTGTACATGATGGATAAATACACACACACACACACACACACAAGACAGGGCCACCATATTAGCAGGGGAGGGAAAAGTTTCTGATCTCAAGGACAGGACCTGAAGACGGAATACTTATATTGTGGCACATAATGGAGCCTTCCAACGGAGAGCTCGACACATTGAGCTTCAGGACCTAAGTGTCCTCTGAAGTCCTGCAGTGAGGCTACAGTGAACTGTAATATGGAATTGCTATGTAAGCAATCTCTCCATAGACAATCCTTATAGGAGCTTGGGGATTATACATTATATTCTGCTTCTGTCCATGCATCTTAATAGGACGCTTTACTTCCGTTTTTCTTGTCCTGTACATAGACCCCTCACCAGGATGTAGGTATGGTACTTGACGTCAGCCGATAACCTTAAAATAAACCCTGACTGCGTTTTGGGAAAATCCTGGTTCAGATAATTTGTGGAAGCAGCGATCATCTCGATGGGATTTAATAACTGCAGATGATGACGGCCACAGACCAGCCATTAGAATAATTACCTCCTCGTACGTTCGCTGTCTTTCCGCAGAACGTATCCAGGTCTGGTTCACTGTAGCCTCGATGTTCGCAGGTTTCAGCCGACCGCGGATCTGGTTCTGCTGGCCAGTTTAATCTAATCAAATTTTATGGAGCATAAGCTGGTGTTTTATGGCTGTGTCCTTGCAGTTGGGATAAAATCCCATTTGCTAGGCTAAATAAGTAGCAGTAATTTGGTAAGATGGCACGATCCCCTCTCTTCCATACAACCGTGGACAGTAGGTAGGCATTCCTCTTCCAAGGGCAAAGATGCAATTTGCTGCCCTAGCCCTCTATCTAAATACCCTGGCCAAGACAGAAAGGCGCCCCTCCTGGCACAATCCCAGCCAACCAACCTACCCAACTCCTCACCGACGACTACCTCACCAGCAACTTATTTCTACAAGCAGCACCACCTCCTTTACCCACCGTGACCTAGTTTTCAATTTTTCCACCTGTTTCCCCCTTAAACCCCCCTGTCATCACCAATGCCCCCCATTAACTGGGAGCACCATGTTATCTTATTCGAAATAAAAAGCTGCAACAGGCCACAGTGACCCCCTTGTCACTTATGGAGCCCTAGGCAACTGTTCGCCATTTTTAGACAGCATTTCACAATGACTGGTGGTCTAGGCTAGTGAAAGGGCTCGATGGAAAATTCCAGGTGGTCTAAAGTTAAGAAGGGATTACTGTAAAGCTGGCTATACATATTAGATTCATTTCAGCAGGTCAAACATCTAATGTATATGGGAGCCTCCCGACTGGATATTAATATTCTCGTTCCTTGTGTTCTTCGGAAGATATGCTGCCTCCAGCGATGTCTGGCGGTGGCTTTTTCCCCTCTGTCCATTTGAAATACATGGACACACGTGGACTAGCAAGCACCTGTATGCAGGGTTGTACTGGCCCACCAGAGTACCATAATGGGCCCCAAGGGTCCACGAGAAAAATTGCATTTCGAGCTGCCTTTGGAGCCAATCACTGGCCACCAGGGTCTATGTATGGGCAGCAGGGTGGTTCAGTGGCACTCAGTGGTTAGCACTCTTGCCTTTCAGCGCTGGGGTCCTGGGTTCAAATCTGACCATGGACAAGATCTACATGCAGTTTGTATGTTCTCCCTGTGTTTGTGTGGGATTATTCTGGGTTCTCCGGTTTCCTCCCACACTCCAGACATACTGATAGGGAACTTAAATTGTAAGCCCTATTGGGGACGGAGTAATGATAATGTCTGTAAAGTGCGGAATATGTCAGCGCTATATCAGTGAGTATAATAAATAATAATGTCATAGGTTGTGAGTCAATTAGATTTTATTGATGATATAGAGGTTGGGCCCTGAGAGTAATTTCCTCTAGTGGGTCTAAGAAACCCCAGTCCAACACTGCCTGTATGGAGGGGACTGGGAAAGATGGCTGCTGTAGGAGAATTCAAATGTCTGGTCTGCTTTACTATCCCTGGTTGTCTAGGGCAGTGAAGGGGTCAATAGCAAATTTAGTCCCCATAGGGATTGTAGGAAATGATGTGGCCCAAAACAGCCTTGTTGCTCTTTTTTAAAATGCTCCACGCTGCTGATCCTGGTATTTTACCCCAAATAATTGATAATTTATATGCATGCTATAAATGCTATATAGTAGTACAAAAATAGCATACGGTAGGGGGCAGAGGGGTGGCTATAAGTAGCAGTCATATCGGAAAGACCCCTCATAAATTGCACATGGTAGGTAGTGGTGGGGGGGCTGTTACAGATTTTGCATTGGGGCCCAGGCAGTGGCGTACATAGAGAAGTAAGGGCCGCATAGCAAGGATCAAACCAGGCCCCCACACAGGACAGTTTCTGCCTAAACCCTTTTCAATGACCCTTGGTTCCTTTAGATGTCAGACCCAAGTTGTTCCTTTAGATGTTAGAGTCCTGACCAAGTTTTCACCTCCAGTAGAAGAGGAGATAATCCCAACTAAGCCTGGGTCCCCTCTTGCCCTAGCAGTTGCATGGTCTGCCGCTATTGTAGTTACGCCCCTGTGCCCAGGATCATCAAGTTAACCCTCTAGTTGGGGGGAACAATTCCTTATCTATTTTTGGATCTGCATGCAATCTATCCTCTGTATCCGCAGCACTCAGTGCCCCGAACGACCCCATCCCTGCCCGTCCCTCCTCGGTGCTGAAAGGCTGAGGAATGAAACGCGTCACTTCACCTTCCACGGGAAGCAGCAGTGGGTGGAACATCATTAATGAGACGGGAGCTGAGCTATTGATGGACAGATCTTCAGTGAGTCAGACTTCTATTGAAATAGATTTAGCTACTGTTGCCACACAGTGGAAATTTCATGTCCTACCTGAAGTCGTAGAAAAATCAAGCTAATGCAACTTACAGCGCCTCCTGCTTCCTATCCAGACTCCCATGGGGTAAAGCTAAAAATGACAACCACTAAATGTAGAAAAACACAGCAAATAAATTGTAGAAGGAGAGAAATAAATATCAATTCTGTCTCTGATATTATACCAGACTGTGCAGTGGTGGAGCAGGAGAGCTACCCTTTGGGTGGTGTGATTATAGCCGTGTTTTCACCCAGCTTTCCCAGGTTTGGATATAAGTAGGAAATGATGAATTAAGGTTACCGTCCACTGCAGAATCAGAGATCAAAGGCTGACCCTTCGATTTCTGTTATGGGTCTACACATAGATTAGCCCCATTTAACAGCATACTTTTCACCCTCCATAGTGTCACAGATTTCAAATCACCCACGACCATATGAACAGCAACGTGGATTCCCATTGGAAACAATAGCGCACGGATTTCAGCGTGAAATAGGTGCAGCAATCCGCGTGAATGTTTTACCATGTGAACATGCCTAGTTTTAGGAAATACTAGGATTCTGCACAAAATAAGATTTCTGGTAGATTTTTTTTCCTCGGATTTCTGTGCTGTCCCTCTGTTATCCATCCTGGAAATGTATAGTTACATTGACAAATGGGTGTTACCATTCCCTTTATCAAATAGGTGTGTCTCTACATAGTCTCCATAACCATCTGCACTGACTGGACAGAGTTAGGCCTCATGCACACGACAGTATTTTTTCACGGTCCGCAAAACGGGGTTCCGTTGTTCCGTGATCCGTTTCCGTTTTTTTGTCCGTGTGTCTTCCTTGATTTTTGGAGGATCACCAGACATGAAAAGTGAAAAAAAAAATCTAAGTCAAGTTTGCCTTGAAAATGATAGGAAAAAAACGGACACGGATCACGGACGCGGATGACAATCTTGTGTGCCTCCGTGTTTTTTCACGGACCCATTGACTTGAATGGGTCCGCGAACCGTTGTCCGTGAAAAAAATAGGACAGGTCCTATTTTTTTGACGGACTGGAAACACGGATCACGGACGCGGACGACAAACGGTGCATTTTCCGAGTTTTCAATGGACCCATTGAAAATCAATGGGTCCGCCGAAAACAGAACAACGGACACGGAACCCAACAACGGCCGTGTGCATGAGGCCTTAGTGTCATGGCCTCTGTTGCGTGCGCTGTGACACAGTTGCCGTGCATGCTGTTGCCTGCGGCAACGTGTAGTGGTTGCAGCATGTAGGTGGCTCCTCCTTTCCCCTGTGTCCTTCCCTGTCTGGTGCCGGAGGGGTTAATTATATGGCTGGTGTGAATTTAGGTGCGTCTTCGGTGTGGCCTATTGGCTCTTTATATGTTGTGTTGTGAGCCTGAGGTCAGTGTGCCTTCAGCCTATGTGTGAGCTGGAGTGCTGCTCCTATCCTGGATATACCACCTGTCCAGTGGGAGGGCCTCCTAGCTAGACATCAATGTCACCTTGGTGTCTCCCCTGTGTTCCCTATGTCTTTACCTTCCCTTGTATCTATGTTTGGTGTGGGTTATGTGCGGGGTCTGTTGTGTGTCTAGTGGTCGTTACAAGTTGGCATGTGGTGTCTGTCTTCCAGCATGTTTGCTAGACATTTTCCCCTGTGAGTCGCATAACCTCCGGAAGGGGGTGTCAGGGTTCCCCGGAGGGGGAATCACAAGTCGGTGAGCAGCTCTGCCTGGGGCCGCCATGCTTCGTGTCTGCATGTGGGTCTGGTTGTCATTGTGGCGGCGGCAGGTAAGTGCGTGTTGTTTCTTACCTGCCATTTCAGTGGCTGTTCACTGTCTATCCTTTTCCTTGTAGCTAGGTCTGTGAAGACTCCTGTTCATCGGGGATGAACAGGTCGTCTCCTGCTCCTAACCTCATTGCAAGGATCTTCAGGGCGACTCAGGGACCGAGGTTCCTGTGTATGAGCCCACCTACCTTCTGGGTCTGCTCATATGGTTAGGAGTCAGGGCCAGGATTAGGGCGGCTTTAGGAGTTGACCTGCTCCCTTTCCCTGGTGTCCAGGCCTAGCTGCTTTCCCGTTTTCCTACGCTATACAGTGAAGAGTTTTCCCCCACTCCCTACCGTGACAGTTAGATTGTGTGTGGACACTTCTCCAATTAGTAACTCCCAGGTGACAATTTATTCATATACTTCCAGGAGGAATAGCAGAGGGACCAACATAGAGCTTTAAGGAAAGATGTTTTATTCCATGTGGAATACAAATGTTTACTAAAACAGACATATCAGGAGAGTTGACAGGTCCTCAAGGGTTGATTGATTTACTAATGCACGATTGGTGGGAGCCCAACTTATATGACCCCCACTGAGCACTAGATGACCAGAACATGCTGCGGGATAAAAAAAATTAATAAATAAGCTATTGACCTGAAAAGGCACTTCAAAAGTGAAGTAAAAAAAAACACTAGTTTGTCCTGTGTTTAATATTTTCCATGTAACATCTAGAGTTGGCATTTTTTTTACTTAAAACATCCTGCAAAAAAACAAAGCCAAAAAAATGCACCAAAAACACTACAAAAATGAAAAAAAAAAAGGTATGTGTGACACCAGACTTAGGCTACACTCACACAATGTATACGTTTTGTGGTCCGCCAATCACGGATCCGCAAAATATGGATAGCGGTCTTGTCCATCCAACACTTTCCATGAGCCTTATTCCAGAAATGCCTATTCTTGTCCTCAAAAGGGACAAGAATAGGACATGTTCAGTAATTTGCGGAACGGCCGGACAGATGCAGTAAAGCCTTCTCCCACCCAGGTAAATGCCAGCCAAGCACCCGGCTTTCCACATGATGTAAAAGGTAACATGATTCATCAGACCGTGCCATCGTCTTCCATTCCTCCATTGTCCAGTGCTGATGCTCACTTGTCCATTGCAGGCACATTTGGTGTGGAGAGGGGTCACATGGGCACTCTGACCGGTTTGCAGCTACCATGAGCCTTGGACGCCCATGACCCCTATCTCCGGCTCACTGGTTCTCTTTTGGTAGTTAATAACTACTGCATACTGGAAACACTGCACAAGACCTGTCATTTTGAGGATCTCCTGCTCCAGTCATTTAGTCCTCACAGTTTGGCCCTCATCAACGTCGGTCAGATCGTTCCGCTTGTCCATATTTACTTCTTCCAACACATCAACTACAAGAACTGTCTGATCACTTCAGGTCTAAAATGTCACACCTCAGACAGGCTCCATTGTCAAGAGATAATCAGTATTATTCTCTTTTATGTTATGGTTGACCGGTGTACGATAAGGCCCTACCAATCAAATCCAGTGCGACAATTCACATGGCAGCAAAGCCCACCTGTGTAGACACATTTGTAAGGGTCCTTCAGGGAGACCTTTTTTTTAATCAAATGGGCCAGACACTGTTAAGAATGAGAAAAGCATTAGCCACCTCTACTGATGCTCCACCTCTTCTGTTCCAACACTGCTCTGATCTTCACTAATTCCTACTAGAAGAAAGTCCCACTCAGCCAATCACTGGCCTTGGTGGACAAAGTATTCCACCTCTGAGGATTGATGTAGAATAGGCATGCTCAACCTGCGGCCCTCCAGCTGCTGCAAAACTACAACTCCCGGCATGCCCGAACAGCTTACAGCTATCAGCCTACACCAGGGCATGGTGGGAGTTGTAGTTTTACAACAGCTGGAGGGCCGCAGGTTAAGCATCCCTGATGTAGAACATCCACATGAAAGCATTACTCACCTTTACAGATGCTAAACCTCCCCTGTTTCAACACTGCCCCAATCCTTGCTGTTCTCTACTTCCTGTCCTGGCTTGACACACTGTAATTGGTGGACAAAGTATTCCACCACTGAGGATTATTGTAGGGCGTCCACCACAGTGAAAATAAGGTGAGTAAAAGCATTACTCACCTCTACGGATCCTCCACCGCCACTGTTCCAATACTGCCCCGATCTTTGCTGTTCTCTACTTTCTGCCCTGAATCAACACGTTGCAATTGTCAAGAAATGCCGACTTAGCCAATCATTGGCCTTGGTGGACAAAGTATTCCACCCCTGAGGATTAACATAGGACATCCACCACAGTAAAATTAAGAGCTAAGCACAGAATGTGATGATAATATGGGCAAAAGAGATACTTGCCCTGAGACATGCAACACTGATGGGCCTCCACCCCATCACCACCAAACAGCAACACTGATGGGCCTCCACCCCATCACCCCCAAACATTTCTCAATTATTGGTAGCCCTTCAAAAGCAAACCTTATGTTTGGCGCAGTGACATTATTAATGTTTTGGGAGAAATTTATCATTGGATTTGCAGTTTTCAAAACAAGTTGCAAATTTAGAAGCGTTGGGACTCTCGCCACTTTTGAAATGCGAGTGGGAAGTGGGGGCGTGGCTCCTTATGTTAATTAGGCGTACATCAAATTCATCAATGGCGAATTTTTTTTTTAAAGGCGTAATCTCATTCCAGTAAGGTTGTGATGTAAAAAGTGTAAATGTACTTTGTAATGATGCGCCATATTTATCAAAAAAGTGTGACATTTGATATGTTGGGCACAAATTATGCCAACTGACTTCCAAAAATTCCCCTCATGATAAATTCCCCTGCACCATATAGCATGGTTACTTAGCAATCTATGGTACAATTGTGTATGGACACTACGGCGGCATTATTATTATTTTTTTTAAATTCTGTTTATTTGGAGCAGATTCACAAAAAACAAGGCAAGGGTCATGTACCCGCATATCATACATTATACATACTTCCCCACATGGCCTCCAGAGGAAGTCAGGGAGTCAGGCGGCATTATTTTCCCTAAAAACTGATAAGAGCCCCCAATTGATTGCCCACCTTGATCTGGTCTTGGCTAAAAAGTATACATTATTGCACATCTCCCTTTTTCTCATAGAAATGTACCGTTGGGTAAGGATCACAATAGGTGTTATGATGGGTACAGTGTGGCTGCTCATCACCTACCTGGCCATAGCCGCCCTCTACACAATGTAAAATATGAGCCATCTATATAGAGAAATGCCCGGATTCCATTAGAGCGCAGTCTATGTAATTGCTCACTAATTCCTCATATATCTGCCTATTCCACCGGTTTCCGAATTGCAAAAGGACAAGTAAAAAAATAATTTCCCATAATGATGTTTAAAGATGCTGGGTCAGGATTTCTCTCCTGGCATGGATCCCATATTACAGCATGACATACAGCTTCCAACACTGCCAGAACATTACGCTGTTTCCCAGGATGAATTTCGCACCCACCTTCAGTGCAGCGCCATTAATTGCCATATAAACAGGAAAGGGACACATTTGTACTTTCGCTAATTTATCGAGACCACAAGCCTTTGGATAAATATCGCTGGGTGATACATTGTTTATGTAGCGAATTGACTTCGAATGAAACATCTGAAGTCGATTCGCATAAAACTTTGTTCTAATACTGTACGGAGCAGGATCTCCGTACAGTATTAGAATGTATTGGCTCAGAGGAGCCGAAGTTATTGCTTTGCGAAGTCTCGAGAGACTTCAGGTAATAACCTCATAAGCCATTTCCCGAACTCGGGTTCGGTTCCAAGGTACCACTCGCGAGACTTCGCGAAGCAATAACTTCTGCTCATCGGAGCCAATACATTCTAATACTGTACGGAGCTCCTGCTCCGTACAGTATTAGAACAAAGTTTTATGCAAATCGACTTCGGATGTTTCATACGAAGTCGATTCGCTCATCCTTAATTGCTTGATTTGCCAGCACAAAATCTGATCCATTCTGAACTGTATCCATTCATCCCATCACGCTTTTAAAAAGGTAGAACCGCCTTAAAGGGGTTTTCCCATGATTAATGTAAAAAAATATAAATCAGACATCATATAGTACACGACAGTCTTTTTCTAACAAAGCCAGACCCAGCCCTGTACCTCACATGGGTCCAGAGATCTCCCCATTCATTGCTCCAGATTTATTTTAACCTGGCAGATCAGGGGGTGTATCCTTTCTTGGAAGGGTGCAGCTAGTGGCAGTTGAAGGATACTGAGCACGTGCGTCCACCTCATTGAGGTGGACAGAGAAATTAGAAAAAGAGCTAAAGGCAGGTGGTGCTATACAGATACATTTTATTGAATAGCTCAGTGGCTGTACTAAATTTTTAATTACATGCAAATACAAAAGTCTTCGGGCCCAGGTGCTGGCTTGAAAATTATAGAATATTTTTAGCTGGACAACCCCTTTAAATGCCCAACAAAATGTTAAGTTAAGAAGATCCCTATGAGGCCCATGGATATAAGAGACCTAGCTTAAGTTGCCTCCCCCCCCCCCCCCCTTTCTACTAAGGCTTGAGAACCTGCACAGGGTTTCCTGCTCAATGCCTACTGTAACATCAGCAAACTAGGGGTGAAGAATCGACCCAAGGATAATGGAAGGGCAAACCACCCAAAATATCCTAGGAAGGGTGGCATGTGGAGGAACGAACTAGAAAAGGAGGCCCAATTTAAAGCGGTTATGTCTTGAATAATATAGAAAAATTTAAATCAGACATCATATAGTACATCACAATCTTTTTCTAACAAAGCTAGAACCAGCCCTGGACCTCACATGGACCCAGATATCTAATCATTCATTGCTCCAGTTGCTCTGCTAGATTTATTTCAAGTTAGCAGCTCAGGGAGAGTGTCCTCTCTCAGGAGATGTGTCCTGTAGCACTTGGACCCATATGGTTCTACTAAATCAAGCTTCTAGCACTGACATTTAGAATAAAAAGTAAGTGAACCCTTTAGAATGACCTGGATTTCTGCACTGATACTAAAATGTGGTTGGATTGTTCCCCGAGTCACAATTATAAACAATCACAATCTACCTAAACAGTTATACCGTTCATGTCTTTTATTGGGCGCATCGAGTAAACATCCACAGTGCAGGAAGAAAAAGTAAGTGAACCCTTCAACTTAATAACATGTAAAGCCCCTTTAGCAGCAATTACCTTCACCAAACGTTTCCTGTAGCTACAAATAAGATGTGTACAATGTTGAGGAGGAATTTCAGGCCATTCCTCTCTGCAAATATGTTTCAGTTCATCAATATTTATGGGATGTTTTGCATGCAAAGCCCTCTTCAGGTGAAGTCACAACATCTCCACATGGTTAAGGCCAGGATTGCTTGTGCACTTTGGGTCATCACCCTACATCTCTTCTGCTTGAGGTTATGGATAGCTGCCCTAAGATTCTCCTGTAAAAAATTTTTTTATACTTTGGAATTAATTGTTCCCTTATTCATCACAATGTGTTCAGGAACTGAAGACTATGATGCTCCTTCTACCAGCCCCAAACCATGATGCTCCCAACACCAGTCTCAAACAATGGTGTTCCCTCCACCAGCCCTAAGCTATGGTGTTCAGTCCATCAGCCCCAAACATTAAGTCCTCTTGCACACGGGCATTGTTTGGCCACTCCATGCATTGGGGACTGCAATTTGCGGTCCCCAATGCATGGGCACCATCCGTGTGGCTGCTGCGAACGATCCAGACCAATTCAACTTGAATGGGTCTGTGATTCGTCCAATCCGCAAAAAAAAATAGAACAAGTGAATGGGCCCGCACCCGTGATGCAGCGAGCAACAGCCGTGTGCATGAGTCCCTTCACCAAGCTTCAGAGTTTTAATGAGTCTTTGGTGCAGGTTTTCTCCTCCAAACACAACATTTTGTATTTGTGCTAAAAAGTTCCACTTTTGTCTCATCTGTGTTAGAATATTTTCCCACAGAAGCATCATGGAACATTAAAATGCTTTTGGTCAAAACTGAGAGGAACCTCAACGTTTTTCTGGAGAGCAGCAGTTTCCTTCATGGTGTCATTACATGCTTGAACAGAAGTTTTTGCAATTTGTGGAGTCTTTGGTAACCAGATGTTGTGTCCCTTGGGTTCCTCCTCACCTCTTTTAGGATTGTCCATGCTCTTGGAGTGATCTTATCAGGATGAACACTCCTAGGGAGGTTGCAACAGTTCTGAATTTTCTACATTTCTAGAACTTTTGTCTAACCGTTGATTGATGTACACCCAGGACTTTAGCAGTGCTTTTTTAGTCTTTTCCAGCTACATGTGTCTCGATAACACTTGTTCTGAGGTCTTCTGGAAATTGTTTGCATTGAGACACCAAGGGCATAACTATAATTCATAGGACCTCATAGCAAAATAAGACAGAGCTCCCACCACCTAGTGTAAGAAAATGAAAACAGCAGCATAAGTAGCAATAATTAAATGTATGTATAATAGCACTATATATCAGAAAACCCACATTATACCAAAAAGCCACTATATTGTTATTCCCCTCTAAAAGGAACAATGTTCTTGCACCTAATAGGGCCCCCCAACCTCTGGTCGCCATATAAAGTCCTATAGCTTCTGTAACTATAGTTATGCTCATGATTCAAACATGGTTCAACCTAACCAATCTTTCTTGAGAAGAACAGATCTGTCAGTAACCAGGTGTTGTGTGCCTTTACATAATGGTCAAACATGTGAAACTCTCCCTTCCAATCTCATCTCCTTAATTGAAACAACTCTTGTGAATTAGCTCATGAAGTTTCACTTTCTTTTTCTCCCTTCACTGTGAATTTTTACTCGGTGTGGTCAATAAAGGACAATTGTTTTTGCATTCTTTGTTTAATTGCATTGTGCATGTCTATAATTGACCCAGAAAACAACCCAACCACATTTTATTCGTAGTTAATGCAGAAATCTGGGTTATTCCAAAGGGTTCACTTACTTTTTCTTTCAGCTGTAGATTATAATAGTGCTGTAAGTTTGGAAACTTGTCTGCTGGAGCTTACAATCTACAGTACCGCCATTGTTATAGAGAATGCAGAATTGTATATGGGCCGTGAATGTCCCTGTGCTATGAGAAGAGCTGTGCTACGAGTTGACCTCAATAGAAATTTTTTATCACAGTCCAGGACTAGGAAAAAAACATGGCTGCTTTAAAAAAAAAAAAAAAAAAAAACAGCACCGCCCCATGGTTTGTGTCTATTATTGTACTTTGGCTCCATTGGAGTCAATGGGGCAGAGCTGCATTGCCGCACACAACCTGTGGACAGAAAGTCCCTTTAAAGGGATTGTCCCATGAAAACGATTCATCACCTAGCCACAAGTCTTATCCCTCACTTCTGAAGGTGAAGACATGCATGCTCAGGCATTCACCAGTATGTGTTTTAAAGTGTAGGAGAGCCATGCAATCAAGGGGAGAATATACATATTCCATGCAGAAGTTGCACTCATTTGGGATCATACTTGGGACCCACCCTGTGGGAGAGACCAGGGGCGTAGCTACCATGGAAGCAGGTGAAGATGCTGCTACGAGGCCCGAACTCAGGAAGGGGCCCGGGAGGAGGACAAATGGATTTATTTTCAGGGCGTAGGGAGCTGTGAGTATAGTGCTCCTAGTCCTACCACTGGTATTACTTATTATTTTTTTCAGTACATAAGTTCTTATCTCAATGACTGTAAACTGGGCCAGTCATCAGTTTTTCATATTAATTCAAGTTTACCAGTGCAGAGCGTACCCAACATTTTCAAGATTAAGGACTGAAGCAAATAAAATATTTTTTAGTCTGATGTAAGACTTATAGACTCCTGCAAGCGCAGCTGATATGCAATGGCCATCAGGCAGATAATGCAGCGCGGATAACCCGGCGGTTTATCAGGAAGGAATCCTGCTACAAGCACAACATGGACTGTCAATTACGAGGAGGGGCGTCAGAAAAAAAGAGGTTTGTCCCTCAAATGGCAAACCTCAGCACAATCCCCCCATGCTGTTTTGATGAAACATGACTCAAACGTGAATTTGCAGCCTCTCGTCTGATTTGTCTGTGGTTAATGACATCTGGCGGTATTATAAGGGCACTGTATGGTTCAAGGTGCAGCACAGAGGCAAAGTACAAGTTCGTAATTCAAATCTCCGTGCTTATTCACACATAAGGTCAAACAAAAAAAACTCTTTGCAGGGTTGGTGTTTGTTCACACCGAGTAGAAAGTTTGTGCATAACAAAAACGTCACCTTGTCGGCGGTTTTGCCTCCAGCAGTCCTAATCAGGGCCGTCTTTAATATTGATTGGACCCTGGGCAAAAATTACTTAGTCCCCCTGGATCCCGCCTTCCCACACCTTAGCAGGCAATCACGCCCTCCACCACAACACACACACCAAAAATCCACACATCTGGTAGAGTCCAGTGAATGACTGTAAATACTTCCAGTTCTGAAGACTCCAGCGGCTCAGGATCAGTGCTCTGGGCTCAGGCTGGAAGTGGGCACCGCTCTGCAGGAAGGAGACCAGGGCTCGGCTCACTCTAGTGTTACAGTGCACCCCAGCACCCCACACTATACAGTACCCCACAGTATATAGTAGAGCAGTATAGCAGCCCACAGTATACAGCACCCCACAGTATACAACACCTCACAGTATACAGTAGAGCAGTATAGCACCTCACCGTATACAGCATCCAAACTATACACGATACAGCACCCCACACTATACAGCCCCCCACACTATACAGTACAGCAGTATAGAACTCCACAATATACAGCACCCACAGTATACAGCCCCCCACAGTATACAGTACAGCAGTATAGCACTCCACAATATACAGTATACAGCCCCGCCACAGTATACAGCCCCCCACAGTATACAGTACAGCAGTATAGCATTCCACAATATACAGCATACAGCCCCCCACACTATACAGCCCCCCACACTATACAGGCGCCCACACTATACAGGCGCCCACACTATACAGGCCCCCACAGTATACAGCCCCCCACACTATACAGCCCCCCACACTATACAGGCCCCCACACTATACAGGCCCCCACACTATACAGGCCCCCACAGTATACAGGCCCCCACACTATACAGCACCCCACAGTATACAGGCCCCCACAGTATACAGGCCCCCACACTATACAGCACCCCACTATACAGTAGTTTACAGTATATTAGCATAACAGCCCCTGTCACCTTTTTCTGATGTAATCTTCACAAAAAAGGCTCCACAGTTAAGGCAAACTTCTGTCACAACACCCCTGGTAGGACCTTGATGACCTCATAGCCATGTGACCAGTAATATTGCTAGGTTACTGGTCACATGGTGAGGATGTCATCTTAGGTCCTAGAGAATCACAGCTCTCACATATCTCAGAACACCGGCAGGCAGGCAGGTATGGCAGCACCCCCTGTGTAGCTGACAGCCTGACACGTGGGGCAGTGGCTAGCAGGGCTCAAGAGGCAGCTGCCTTGGGCCTCCCAGGAGCAACTTGGCCCGGGGCAGCTGCCCCTTTTGCCCCTTGGTAAAGACGGCCCTGGTCCTATTGCAGGCTTTAGGTGGCCTGCTCTCCCAACACACAGGTCTCAGCTTTTCAGCCCAGCACAGGGCTCAGTTCTAACACCAGCGATTGCCAGAGCTCCTCTGTTAGAGAGAGGTAATCACTGCCAGCTGACACTGCCGGCTGTTTTTTTTAATAGGCCATTTCAGACCCGGCCAGGAACGTGGGGAGTAGTCACCCACCCAGCACTTTGACTACTCCCAGTAAGAGCCGTCCCGGATCAGCTATACAGCCATACTAAAATAGCAAAGTGTCAATTGGCATTAGCTGCCACTGACACCTGAAAATACCGGCTCTTACTTCACCGAGGCCAGGAACCTCGGTGACACATACCTTTCATCAACAACGGACCCTTGCACCTTCCTACATACCTCCCCCCTTTGTTCAACCCTGAGGGGGTGAACACTTGCCAGACAGTGTACCCGGGACAGAGCATCCGCGTTTCCCTGCAAGCGGCCTGCCTTGTGTTCCACTGAGAATTAGAAGTTCTGTAATGACAAGAACCATCTGGTGACCCGAGCATTCCTCTCTTTGGCCTGGCTCATCCACTTGAGAGGGGAGTGGTCGGTCACCAGATGGAACTTTCTCCCCAACAGATAATAGCGGAGAGACTCGAATGCCCATTTGATGGCCAGGCACTCTCTCTCCACTTTACTGTACCTAGTCTCGGCTGGGGTGAGTTTGCGCCTCAGGAAAATACAACAGGATGTTCATCCCCATTGATTTCCTGATTGAGTACAGCTCCGAGGCCTACTTCAGAGGCATCGATCTGTACCACAAACTCCCTCTTGAAGTCGGGCGTCACCAAAACCGGTGACCCGCACAGGACCGACTTCAACGCAGAAAAAGCCTCTTCCAACTGGTCATTCCAGCGAACCATCACGGACTTCCGTCCCTTCAAGAGCCCTGTCAACGGAGCTGCTAAAGTGGCAAAATGGGGAACAAACCTCATATAATAGCCCACCATTTCCAGGAACGACTTTACTTGCCTCGTGGTGACAGGTCGTGGCCAATTCCGAATCGCCTCTATTTTATTCACTTGGGGTTTGATAACTTGATGTCCAATGACATACCCCAGGTACTTAGTCTCCTCTAACCCTACCGCGCATTTCTTTGTGTTAACGGTCAGTCCAGCATTCCTAAGGGAGTCCACTACAGCCTGCACTTTGGGTAGATGACTTTCCCAGTCGGTACTGTGGATGACGATATCGTCCAGGTAAGCCGACACGTACCGACGATGTGGACGAAGTACAATGTCCATGAGTCGTTGGAACGTGGCGGGAGCCCCATGCAGATCAAAGGGTAAGACCTTATATTGATACAGCCCCTCACGGGTTATGAAGGCAGTTTTCTCTTTGGCAGCCTCCGTTAAGGGCACCTGCCAGTACCCTTTCGTGAGGTCCAAAACATAAAAATATCGGGCTTGTCCTAACCTCTCGATAAGCTCATCTACCCGGGGCATGGGATACGAATCGAACTTGGAGATTTCGTTTCGTTTGCGAAAATCGTTACAGAACCGTAACGTCCCGTCCGGCTTTGGTATTAAGACTATCGGACTGGCCCATTTACTTTTGGACTCCTAAATGACGTCTAGTTGCAGCATTAGCTGCACTTCCTCCGCGATGGCTTGTCGCCGAGCCTCGGGTACCCGGTATGGTTTTAACCGGATTTTTGCCTGATGCTCAGTGACAATGTCATGCCGGATTATGGAACTGCGTCCAGGGAGGTCCGAGAACACATCCGTGTTCCGACTAATGAACTCCCTGGCTTCCTGAGCCTGTTTAGAGGAGAGGCTGTCAGCAATTTTTACTGTGGCAACTGCTTCTCTTGCATCAGACCGAGGAGCCTGAACCTTTTCTCCTACAAAACCTGGCCGCGGGCTGTCTTCAGTAGAGGACACCCTATCTTTCCATGGTTTTAGTAAATTCACATGGTACACCTGCTCTGGCTTTTGCCTCCCCGGCTGGTGTACCTTGTAATTAACCTCTCCCACATTCTCGAGTACCTCGTAGGGCCCCTGCCACCTAGCTAGGAACTTACTGTCTACTGTTGGTACCAGAACCAAAACCCGATCACCCGGGTTAAAGTTCCGCACTCGAGCCTGCCGATTATAGACCCTAATCTCGGCTCGCTGTGCTGCCTCTATATGCTCCCTGACCAGAGGCAACACTGTCTCCATATGTCCTTGCATCTGGGTGACGTACTCAATAACACTTTTGTGTGGTGTGGTCCCAGTCCCTCCCATCCTTAGACACTACTCATGCTTCTTTGGCTATGTCCAACAGACCGCGAGGATGTCTGCCATAAAGTTTGAAGGGCGAGAACCCAGTAGTGGCCTGGGGCACCTCTCACACTGTGAACATAGGGCAGAAGAAGGTCCCAGTCCCTCCCATCCTTAGACACCACTCTTTTTAACATGTTTTTTAGCGTTTGATTAAATCTCTCTACCAGGCCATCCGTTTGCGGATGATACACGGACGTCTGTAGCTGTTTTATGTGGAGCAACTTACAGAGTTCCCTCATGACCTTGGACATAAAAGGGGTCAGTCAGAACCTCTTTAGGTAGACCCACTCGGGAAAACATCTCCATTAACTCCTTAGCTATGAGTTTGGATGATGTATGTTGAAACGGCACTGCCTCCGGGTACTGAGTGGCGTAGTCGAGGACGACCAAGATGTGTCGATGCCCTCTAGCGGACTTGGGACTTGATACTGGGCCTATGAGATCCATAGCGATTCGCTCGAACGGAACCTCGATAATCGGGAGAGGCACCAGGGGCTCCGGAAATATGGCTGGGGGATATTTATCTTGCAGGTTGGGCAAGACTTACAAAACTCTTCTACCTCTCTGAACACACTGGGCCAGTAAAACCACTGTAGTATCCATCCCTGCGTTTTCTGCCACCCCAAGTGACCCCCAAGAACATGTTGGTGGGCAAGCTCCAATACGAGCTTGCGATATGCCTTGGGCACCACCAGCTATATGCTCACCCCGTAGTTGGTTTACCCGATACAGCATTTCCTGGTGAACGACAAAACAGGGAAACATCGACTTGGCCCCAGGTTTTTGTGGTTCACCATCAATTATTGCCACATTCTCTCAGGCCCGGGATAAGGTTGGGTCCCGTTGTTGTGCAGTTCTGAAGACATTGAGGTCTGCCAATTCAGGACCCGTTGGCAAGTCCTCAACGTCTCCTACAAACACACTCAGCAGGGTTGTCTCCCCCTCTTCCACCGAAGTGGCGGTCACCCCTACCGCTGGCCCTTCGGCCTTGGGTTCCCAGGGTTCTGGCCACTCTGCTGAAGTTACCCCTGGCTCAGGGGCATCAACAACTCATACAGCCAGCCACAGGGCCGGAAAGTCTCTCCCTATTATTAGTTCATAAGGTAAAGTGGTGGCAACGGCCACCTCGTGGGTCCACTTGCCGCCTCCCGTGGATAGAGACACCGGGGCGGTGGAATAGTCCTTTAAATCTCCATGTATGCACACGACCCCGATTTTTCTGCCAGTATATTCGTCGGGCCGCACCAGGGTAGCTCTTACCAGGGACACCAAACTCCCTGAGTCCAACAAAGCCACTGCCAGAGTGTCTCCCAATTCTACCTGGCACAGGTGGTTATTGTCTATAGTCTCTGGGATACCTGATGCACACAACTTCCTTGTGGTATCCATAGTTAGTATCCATGGGTTCGCCCCGATGGGGAAAGTCGTCCCTTACGTGGCCAGGCTCCTGACACCACCAGCATACTATCGGAGCCGGGTCTACGGGGTGTACACCCCGGGCGGGCTTGATTGGCACAAGTCTCTGGGTCTGGGATGGAGATTGTGGGGTTTGGCTGCCCCCCTCCCAAAGGAACCCCCTTTCAAATTTCTGGTAGCCTCATAGCGTTCCACCAGGTCCACCATCTCAAGGGCATTACCAGGAGACACCTGGCTGATCCAGTGCTGTAGTGGGTGTACGGCAAAGCCCTCCAGAACACATTAGCCAACAGATGGTCCAACATAGCAGTGGGACTCAGCACGTCAGTGGGACTCAGCACGTCACCTCATAATACTGGGGCCTCGCGGGCTCAGTCGGGTTAAACTCCCACTGATGCACCCGCTGGGCCTGGACTTATACATTCACCCCCAGTTTCGCCAGGATCTCACCCTTTACTGTCGGGTAATCAACCGCTTGATCATCCGGTAAGTCAAAATACACCTGCTAGGGTCCAGACGCCAGGAACGGAGCGACGACCTCAGCCCATTGCTCTCGGGGTAGCTTCTCTCTCACGTCTACCTTCTCGAATATCGCCAAATAGGTCTTGACATCGTCTGCGGGGGTCATCTTGGGGATCGCTGCACGGACTGCTTTCCGGGCATCGTGGACGCTCTGGGATCCTCCTGCTGCTTGTAAAGCCATCACATGTTGTAAAAGCAGCTGGTTCGTTTCCTGCTGTTGCTTATTAGCCTCCCGCTGCTGCAGTTTAGCTTCCACGAGGGCTTTGAAGACAGCTTCCATTTTGTCGTGGGACACTGGTTGTAATCTCGCTGGTTTGATGTAAGACATACAACCGTGCCCGGAAAAACAAAAAATATTTCGGCCTTCACGCCAGCCTCACTGTAATACCCGCATCCTCCACCAATTGTGGGGATTCGCTCTGGTAGTTGGGATAAGCGGGTGCAGCACAGAGGCAAAGTACAAGTTCGTATAAATGTCAGTGTTTATTCACATATAAGGTCACACAAAAAACAATCTTTGCAGGGTTTTAGGGTTTTGTTCACACCAAGTAGAAAGTCCATGCATAACAAAAACGTCACCTTGTCGGCGGTTTTGCCTCCAGTAGTCCAAATGCAGGCTTTAGGTGGCCTGCTCTCCCAACACACAGGTCTCAGTTTTTCAGCCCAGCACATGGCTCAGTTCCCACACCAGCGATTGCCAGAGCTCCTCTGTCAGAGAGAGGTACAGATGTAGCAGGGTTAGCACTCCAGCTCTTAACTCAAATTTCTTAACTCATCGCGTTATCTTGAGACAAAAGCCATTGAAAAGCAATTGAAGGTGTTTGCTTAGATTAGATAACACAACTCAGAAATCTCAGAAAACAGGAGTGTTAACTCTACTCCATCCGTAATCACTCCCAGCTGACACTGCCGGCTGTTTTTTTTTATAGGCCAGTCAAGACCCGGCTTGGAACGTGGGGAGTAGTCACCCACCCAGCACTTTGACTACTCCCAGTAAGAGCCGTCCCGGATCAGCTATACAGCCATACTAAAATAGCAAAGTGTCAATCAGCATTAGCTACCGGCTCTTACTTCACCGAGGCCAGGAACCTCGGTGACACATACCTTCCGTTAACAATGGACCCTTGCGCCTTCCTACAATATATATACAGTACAGACCAAAAGTTTGGACACACCTTCTCATTCAAAGAATTTTCTTTATTTTCATGACTATGAAGGCATCAAAACTATGAATTAACACATGTGGAATTATATACATAACAAACAAGTGTAAAACAACTGAAAATATGTCATACTCTAAGTTCTTCAAAGTAGCCACCTTTTGCTTTGATTACTGCTTTGCACACTCTTGGCATTCTCTTGATGAGCTTCAATAGGTAGTCCCCTGAAATGGTCTTCCAACAGTCTTGAAAGAGTTCCCAGAGATGCTTAGCACTTGCTGGCCCTTTTGCCTTCACTCTGCGGTCCAGCTCACCCCAAACCATCTCGATTGGTTTCAGGTCCGGTGACTGTGGAGGCCAGGTCATCTGGCGTAGCACCCCATCACTCTCCTTCATGGTCAAATAGCCCTTACTTTCAAAGTTTTCCCAATTTTTCGGCTGACTGACTGACCTTCATTTCTTAAAGTAATGATGGCCACTCGTTTTTTTTTACTTAGCTGCTTTTTTCTTACCATAATACAAATTCTAACTTCTGAATTCTCCTCAACGTTTTGCCCACGGACCTCCACAGAATCGTGCCCTGCCCTGGCCAATAATGAGTGAAGATCGACGATATATAAGTTTAAAGGGCCTTTCACGTAGGCCCGTGCAAAGTCAAGGGGGATTACGATCATTTGTCCCCCATTCAGTTTGCATATTGTCAGAAGCTCATCCCCTCTATACAGGGCGCTGTACTGCCAACTATACAGGTATCTGGCTGCATGCCATCAAGCTTTTGTTCATACAAATGTTCATTCTCAATCATTGGTCCAATACTAGACTAAGAAAGATGGTCAAAAACCGTTGGTGGCTTTAAAGTTAGATTGCAATTTCCCGTTATGTACAAAAAGGGTCAAGGTTAAAGGGCATCTGTCAGCAGTTTTGTACCTATGACACTGGCTGACCTGTTACATGTGCACTTGGCAGCTAAAGACATCTGTGCTGGTGCCATGTTCATATGTGTCCGCATTGCTGAGAAAAAGGAAGTTTTAATATATGCAAATGAGCCCCTAGGAGCAACAGGGGCATTACCGTTACACCTAGAGGCTGTGCTTTCTCTGCAACTGCCGCTGCCTCTGCATTTTGATTGCCAGGGCACAGCGTGATGACCATTATACTGCCTAGCCCTATCTATCAAAGTGCAGAGGGTGCGGCAGTTGCAGAGATGCCATATAATACTGCCATACAGTGCCTAAGAATATTCTTGTTCCTGCCAAAAATTCAAGTCAGTGGGCCTTTCTTTTGCAGGCAGCTATCATCTCGGGTCTCCTGGGCCTAGAGGAAAATTTAACCCTGACCCGACATGGTGAGCTTGGAGGTTATTGTTTCCATGTCTTGACCTCCACAGGAGCTCTACCCAGACCCTTAAACCTTCCTCTAAGATCATCCAGTTTCCGATATTATCTCAAAATGTATTTGCAATAGGAAAGACAAGACGATCCGAGAATTTTATGGTAACGGAAACATAAAAAATAATGTTCCAACGCGGAGACGAAAACTAAGCGTAGAAATGGGGAGATGATGAAGGATGTGGGGGGGGGGGGATAACGGGAGGGGTGTAGGGCACCTTCACAGTTTTCATCCTGCTTTTCTCAGCTCTAATTAGGAATGAGCTCAGCAGCGCGAAGCAGCAGTGAATTAATTCAGCCTCGTTTGCTCCTTTACAAACAAATAGGCTCCTCTCTCTCCGCAGTGAGCTGGGAGGAAGGAGCCGGTAGAGGAGACGAGCTCCAGCTCCAACGCTGCGCCTGCAAAGTACGCTCCCTGCCACTGCAGAAGCAGCATCGTCCCTCCAGCACCCAGAGAGTTAAACCCAAGAGCTCCAAACTGGTCATTTTGGTGTCAGGAAGAGGCACCAGGGCTAGGGAGCGACTGCTATTTCTGCACACGCTCAAGCCAGGGGTACTAATGCCCAAATGCCCAGCTAGAGAAGCCCCTTGGGTTGCGTGCCATGGAGAGGAGCCAACAAGGTTATTTATATTTTTGTCCCGGGTCAAGGAAAGATAAGTACCATTATATAAAGAGATAAAAAATGAGGGTATCTAAGGGTACGACAACATGGAGCGGTCATGACGCAGTTGTGACGAGGCCATGCTGCGGTCGAGCGCCAAACGGCTGTACGCGGCCATTAACAATACAGACCGACTAAACAGTGCGCTCTTCATTAGTATAATTAGGCACATGGATATAATGAATTTGTAATTCTACATGAAATATATGCTACCTTGGGAAAATTGTGGTACCCTGGTTACCCAGAGAGGGAAACTAGGACCAGGGCAATGAAAGGTTTGGCTCAGGATAGCACAGCTGAGGGTATGCTACATTATATCCAGCATCCAGTCACCAACACAAAACCTCTCTGCTATTTTAAAGGGTTTGCTACAATGTATCTGTGCACAGAAGAATTGTCTAGGCTGGATACAATTGTAACTGTGACGAGACATCAGGTCAGGAAAGATGTAAACAAGAACATTTCCATTCACCGACGGGAAGCAGAGATTTTGAATATGGTAAGGAATTATATAAATCTTATTAAAGCTATGCGCAAATGATTAATATTAGCAGGTTTAAGACCCTTCAGTAATTTACACTTCCTAATATTCTGCCTTAACGACATATATTCGCCATTGTTACCATGGAGGCAGCAATTAAAGGCTAATTACCGGCCATATTGGCAGAAAATTGGGGCCCTGAGTGCTAATCTCAGGGACCACGGATTCAGGTGCATATAATGGGGGAGGGGTGTTGTCTACATACACTCATGTATACAGACATAGGGATATATTTATGTATCTCACTCATATGGAGGTAAATTAATATTGCCTTTCCTTATGGATCTGGGCAACGTGGACATAACTATAGCTACAGCTGATGCTATGGGGCCCAGAGTCTGAAGGGGCCCGCTCAAGTACAAGAACATTGTGCCTTTTTGTAGAGTATGACATGTTAGTGGCCTTCTGCTCTTTAGCACTGCTATGTTGGTATTCCAAGAGCTTTAGTAGGGTCCAAACATCACGTTCCTCCAAGAAGGATGGGCAAAGTTATAGGTGGTGCAGAGGTAGCAGTTGCACCCTGCCCTGGTGCCTAAAAGGACCTTGTTACCACATATGAAGACACCAATATTACAAATTCCGTATGGTTGTAGGGGGACCCAGGTAAAGGCTTTGCATTGGGGTCCAAGAGCTTAAACCTATGCCTCTGCTGAGGTTGCCATAGGGCACAGAGGACTATGTGTGGCAACCTCTCAGTACCACCTCAGTTTTACTCATGCTCTCCATGTTGCTCCAAGTCCTTTAAGATATCACATGACATTGCCATATGAAAACACGTCAGGACTGAAGCAAGACAGAGGGCCCTAGAACAACCACCACTGCGTCTAGGAGACTCCCGGAAAAAAGGGAGACCTCCTGGACTCCTGAAAGACTGAAAAAGTGGGCAAGTCACTAGGAGGAGAGAACCTCCCAGAACCTCCTAATAAACCAGCACTCCTGGCCTAATATTTCCTATCCTTGGTGTGAGGATTCTGCATCATCTAGTGCCCATGCTTCAGTCCAGGTGCCCCACTCCCTTAGTGTCCCTTTCCCTTAGTGCCCCTGCTCCCTTAGTGCTCCTGCTCCAGGTGTCGCCCTCCCTTAGTGCCCCTGCTCCAGGTGTCGCCTTCCCTTAGTGCCCCTGCTCAAGGTGTCAACCTCCCATAGTGCCCTTGCTCCCTGTGTCCTTCTCCCTTACCCTTAGAGCCCCTGCTCTAGGTGTCCCCCTCCCTTAATGCCCCTGCTCCATGTGTCTCCTCCCTTAGTGTTCCTGCACCATGTGTCCCCCTCCCTTAATGCCCCTGCTCCATGTGTCCCTCTCTCTTAGTGCCCTAGCTCCATGTGTCCCCCTCCCTTAGTGCCCCTGCTCCAGGTGTCTCCCTCCCTTGGTGCCCCTGCTCAAAGCGTCCCCCTCCCTTAGTGCCTCTGCTCCCGGTGTTCCCCTTCCTAAGTGCCCATGCTCCAGTTGTCCCCTAGACTTAGTGCCTTTGCTCCAGGTGTCGACCTCCCTTAGTTCCCTTGCTCCACGTGTCCCTCTCCCTTACCCTTAGAGCCCCTGCTCTAGGTGTTCCCCTCCCTTAAAGCACCTGCTCCATGTGTCTTCTCTCTTAGTCCTCCTGCTCCATGTGTCCCCCTCCCTTAGTGCCCCTGCTCCAAATATGCCTCACTTTTAGCACTACTGCCCTCTAGTGCCCCGGGTTGCAGGTATTCCCCTCTTTTAGTGACTTTTCTCTAACAGCCATTGGCTGTAAAAAATAAATAAATTGGGGGATGAGGATGACCAAGGTATGTAACTATAGGCACCACTATGCAATGTGTGAATGTAGGCTAAGGCTTTGAGTCCCTACATGATGTAGACGGTGATGGCCGCCTCTCAGGAGTGGATTACACCTCACAATGAATGAAGATGAGAGGGGGCCTAGAGGCGGCACCAGTATTATTATAAATGATACATGTAGGTGGGGGGTCATTTTACAGCTTTTTGCATTGGGATGCAGAAGCTTCAAGTTCCGCCTTTGTTCTCACCTCTAAAAAAATGGGGGTCCCCAGCTTCCCCTGAATTCCGCTACTAACTACAGGCTACGTGAGATAATCTGCACACTACATCCCCCCCTCCGGCTGTGAAGACACGTTGTGAACATACAGCTCACACTAATTAGAGGAGAACGGTCTCCCAGCAGATGCCGGCCGCGAAGACTGATTCAGAAACCGATGATCTGTGCTGTATACTGGGAGGCAGCAGATGCACTAGAGGATGTGGTGTAATCATCACTGAGTATTTATAGCATCCACGTATACCGCGGCGCTGTACCGGGATTACGCCCACATCAGTCCCTGTCCCCAGAGGGGCTAATTTCTCCTTCGCACACTAGGGCCAATTTCATAGGAAGCCAATTAAAACCTACATAAGTGTCACAGCAAAACAAGGGTTCCCAGAAGAAACCCACACAAACATGGGAGGAACATGCGCGCGCCACACAGATGGGGTCCTGTTCAGACTCACCATTAAGGAAAGGGGTTTCAGTGTTGCATGGGCTATGCCTTCTTCTGTCTGACCCGATCAGGCTTCATCAGCATCTGCATTATCTAATACATGTCCCAGGGTTCAGGGTAATATCTACAGTGGCATGCAAAGGTTTGGGCCCCCCTGGTCAAAATTACTGTTGAACAGTTAAACAAGTTGAAGATGAAATGATCTCCAAAAGGCATATCAGTGTATTAGTTTGGTTTTCTACACTTTTATAGTCAAAAAAGGAAAGGAGTACTTTGCAAAAGTATGGGGACCTAGATTTTAATGATCAGATAACTTTGACTGAGGTCTCAGACCCTAAATAGCCTGTTAGGGTTAAGGTTTGTTCACAATCATCGTTAGGAAAGGCCAGGACATTTCAAAGCTTTATAAATACCAAGACTCCTCTCACCTTGTCTCAAAAACAGCAGCCATGGGTTCTTCTAAGCAGCTGCCCAACATTCGAAAAAATGAAAAATGAAAATGAAAATGGTTGAGGCCCACAAAAAAGGAGAAGGCTATAAGAAGATAGCAAAGCGTTTTCTGGTTGAGATTTACTCAGTTTGAAATGTAATTAGGTTTTAAAGACCAAGAAAAGCAGCAGACAGCTGCTCATAGGATTGCTAGAAAGATAAATCAGAACCCCCGCTTCATTGCAAAAGACCTTCAGGAAGATTCAGCAGACTCTGGAGTTGTGGTACATCTTTCTACTGTTCAGCGACATCTTCACAAAACTGGCCTTCATGGAAGAGTCACAGGGAAAAAAAACTCTCCTGCGTCCTCACCACAAAATTCTGCATCAGAAGTTTACAAAAGAACATCTAAACAAGCCTGATGCATTTTGGAAACAAGTCCTGTGGACCAATGAGGTTAAAATAGAACTATTTTGCCACAATGAGAAAAGGTATGTTTGGAGAAAAAAGGGCACAGAAATTTCAGGAAAAGAACATTCAATCATCAAATCTCCTGGGTGCCTCATGGAGGGCTGCTTTCTTCCAGAAGTCATCCCTCCAATAGCTTTAAAGGGGTTCTACAGTTTGTTTTAGCTGATGATCTACCCTCTGGATAGATCATCAGCATCTGACCGGCGGGGGTTCGACACCCGGGACCCCCACCGATCAGCTGTTTGAGAAGGCAGCGGCGCTCCAGCAGCGCCGCGGCCTTCTCACTGTTTACCACAGACCCAGTGACGTCACGACTTGTATCAATGGCCTGGACGCGGCTAAGCTCTGTTTACTTCAATGGAGCTTAGCCGCGCCCAGGCTAGTTGATACTAGTCGTGACGTCACTGGGCCAACGGTAAACAGCGAGAAGACCGCGGCGCTGCTGGAGCGACGCTGCTGGAGCGACGCTGCCTTCTCAAACAGCTGATCGGCGGGGGTCCCGGATGTCGGACCCCCACCAGTCAGATGCTGATGATCTATCCAGAGGATAGATCATCAGTTAAAACAAACTGTAGACTAGAACCCCTTTAACTGTATGTTCCATGCATTCAGGGGTGAGGCAGGGCATGAAAAGGCATGGGATGCCACACAAAATGGGTGTGTTAGTGCAATCAGGGGGCATGGTTTGGTAAAGAAAAAATTCTGAAGGCACTCTCTCTGTGTGCCGTACCTTCCTATTCTCCGCATCTCTCCCATAAACAGTTGCCAAGTATGCCTTACAGGCCCCATATACACGGACGTATTTTCAATTGGATGCAGGCCGTTCTGCGGCCCCACAAAAAAGATAGAACATGTCCTAGTTTTGTCCATTTTGCAGACAAGCATAGGACATTTCTACAGGAGGTGGAAGAAAAATGGTGGCATGCACATGACTGGTGTGCGTTTTTACCGGTCGAGTGCATGAGGCCTTAACACAGTTTCCTTCTGTCTTTTAGACTGCATGTAAGGGATGGATCTAAACAATCTCATAGCTCAAAATATTGGGTGCATTGTTAGAGCGGTAAAGGGGTCTTCATGCTGAGCTATTTGAGACTGTGGGACCATATTTTCAGTTTTTACACAGGAGACCTCTACTGTCTGTACCTCCTATATTGTATGTCACAATCATTCACTTGCAAGAGTAGCAGTTTGGGCTCCAGAGCTCCTCTTCATATTTTAATTGGAGACAGGAAGTCATAAACATATGAAATAATGGAGCTGACTGATGATGTCACCCAGTCACCCACCCACCTGCATGCACTGACTCTTCCCCTCTCTGACATCAGTGATGCCACGTATATAATTCGCATGACAAATCGCTGGTCTCAGTGGTCACATGCTATACATCCAAGTGCCAAAATTGAGGCCAATGATTGCTGAAGTGGTCATATGAATGATGTACGTGACATCATCACTGCAGAGGGGTTGTCCCACGAAAAAAATCTACATTTTTCAAGCCAGCACCTGGATCTGAATACTTTTGTAATTGCATGTAATTAAAAATTTAGTATAACTGCTGAGTTATTCAATATAATGTATCTGTCTAGAGGCACCTGCTGTTTGTTCTTTTCCTTATTTCTCTGTCCACCTCACTGAGGTGGTCGCACATGCCCAGTTTAAATCTTCAACTGCCACCATCTGTTAGAAGCTGTGATAGTAACAGGGAGAGAGCTGAAGCAGAAAGGACATGCCCTCCAAGAAAGGACATGCCCGCTTAACTGCCAGCCTGAAATAAATCTGGCAGAACGATTGGAGCAATGACTGGGGAGATCTCTGGATCCATGTGAGGTCCAGGGCTGGTTCCAGCTTTGTTAGTAACAGATTGTCATGTTCTGTATGATGTCTGATTTAAATTTTTTATATCAATTATGGAATAAGGCCTCCTGCACAAGAACGTGTGCGCCCCGTGGCCGTTCTGTGGCCCGCAGAATGCGGGCCGCAATGCACGAACACCGACCGTGGGATCGCGGACCCATTCACTTTAATGGGTCCGCGATCTGGCCGTTCCGCAAAAAGATAAGACATGTTTTATCTTTTTGCAGAACGGAAGTACGGGACGAAACCCCATGGAAGCACTCCGTTCCGCACCATTCTGCCTCTATGGATTCGCGGACCCATTGAAATGAATGCGGAATACACACAGAACAGTGCCCGTGTATTGCGGATCCGCAAATGCAGTCCGCAATGCGGCAACGGGCAGCTCACGTTCGTGTGCAGGAGGCCTGAGTCGGAAAATAAAACATGAGAGGTGTTGGCTATCTTTCCCAGCTTCCGTTAGGCTGCATTCACACGTCCGTGGAACACGGACCATGAGATACCGGACTGGCATCCTGCTTAGTGCAGGAGCGCACGGCATCATTGGTTGCTATGACGCCGTGCGCTTCCTGCTGCCGCCGCTGTACAGTAATACACTAGATCATACAAGTGTATCACTGTACAGCGGCGGCAGCAGGAAGCGCACGGCGTCATAGCAACCAATGATGCCGTGCGCTCTTGCACTAAGCAGGATGCCAGTCCGGTATCTCACGGTCCGTGTTCCACGGACGTCTGAATGCAGCCTTAAGCTTGCATGCTTATTTCAATGAATAAAGGGGAATAAGCAGAAACAAAGGATTGGTTAGAAGATGGGTGATCGCACTAACGATGATGATTGCCGCTTGTCAGTGGAGCTAAACGAGCACCAATCGGCTTGCTATACTGTGAACATGCCCGAACCCCTTTTGAATTGTAGTGTGGATTTGATGTGGAAACGCTGCGAAATCTGCTAAAAAAAATTGTGTAATATGCACCAGGATAGTTTCACACTAGGGTTGTGATATCCGGCAGGCTGTTCCATCTCTCTGGATCCGGCATTGCCAGAAGCCACAGCGTTGCCGTCCAGCACCATTAAACTATAACGGGCAAAGATGCCGAGAACCGGCCGGACATAAACCGCTGCGCACGTAAAACTAGCCTTAGGCCTCATGCACACGACCGTTGTGTGCATCCGCGGCCGTTGTTCCGTTTTCAGTTTTTTTCGGCGGACCCATTGACTTTCAATAGGTCCGTGGAAAAATCGGAAAATGCACCGTTTGGCTTCCGCGTCCGTGATCCGTGTTTCCAGTCCGTAAAAAAATATGACCTGTCCTAATTTTTTCACGGACAACGGTTCACGGGCCCATTTAAGTCAATCGGTCCGTGAAAAATCACGGATGCACAGAAGATAGTCATCCGTGATCCGTGTCCGTGATCTGTGTCCGTTTTTCCTATCATTTTCAATGCAAACTTGACTTAGTTTTTTTTTTTCACTTTTCATGTCCGTGGATCCTCCAAAAATCAAGGAAGACCCACGGAAGAAAAAACGGTCACGGATCACTGAACAACGGAAATCCGTTTTGCGGACCACAAAAAAAAAACGTCCGTGTGCATGAGGCCTTAGACTTTCCATTTGTTTAGAGGGGTAGCACAGCTTAATAGAAAACAGCTATACATGGGGGAAAAACTAAAACTAAAAATGAAATGTATAAAAGTTCAGCCCCGATCCGGGATGCTGCAGACGCGCGGGTCAGTACTAAGCAGACTGATGCAGGCAAGCATGGCAAGTCTTCTTACACAGACACCAATTAAAGTGCACAGAGGAGCTGCCAGCGCCGGGCTGGATTCATCAGGCAGCCTAGGAGTCGCCTGGGCAGCCTGTCCCCCTAGCTGACGGATTAGGCATTAGACAATTAGGTTTTAGAGACACACAAAAAAAAATCCTCTCGGCAGCTTCCTTCCAATCCATCTGCGAGGCAAAGGCCTCTGCACACAGCTGGGCTACCCAGAAGACTCGGAGGCCGACTACCCCACGCCTTTCACATCTTTCAGCAGCACCAGTTCTCAGAATGAGAAAAAGGTCCCTGAAGAGATGACACAATCGCCGAAAGCCCCGCTTAACCCCTTACTGCCTGGCTTTACCAACCAAAAACCAAAGGAAATCCATGAAGACATCGGCTCAAAATGCATTGCGCAAAAGTGAAGCGCAGAGGGGACATAAACCGCATGGCGCTTTTTCTAGGGGGATCTAGTCATAATGATTTTCGAATATGTCCTAGATATGGGCAAAAAGATGACATTTCCAGCATGACGACGGGGGGGGGGCAATTTGTCACGAGGGGAATTTCTGAAGTCAGTTTGGCTTTGAGTCGGCGTTGGCGTAGCGTCACGGAGCATGTAAGATTTTTATCTTAGAGGTTACTCCCGTTTTAGTACACAGCCCCCCCCCCACCAAATTTTTGCAACTTTTTAAAAAGTCACAGTAGATAAATCCGGAGTGAAACTAAATAACATAGCTAACCACGCCTGCTTTCTGCGTATAACTAATTAACATAGCTAACCACACTCCACTCTCCCATAAAACATCTAAAAAAAATTGCCCAAAATTGCCGTGTGCCAAAATTCACAACTTTTTTTCTGGAACAAATGAAAGGAGAAATTTCACACTTGCTAACATTTGGAAGTTGGCTTGTGGGAGAAGGAGCAGTGTTGCACAAGGGCACGCCCCTTTGTATAGAGACCCACCCCTTTTTTTGCATTGCCCCACCCCCTTTGTATGGCGCTCCACGCATTTTGAACGTCACTCCCTCTGTCTGTACAGTCCCCTGGCCTCCCAAGGCTGTATCTAATGATGCACTATCCCAGCGCCACATACATTTACAGTACATGGAGGGGTGCTTTCCAGGAGTAAGCAGCCCTCCATGCTGTGCCTGGGAGATCTGCCCGCTCATATGGGAGGTCTCCCCATTTATGAAAGATTCCCCCGCTCGCCATAGTATCAAACCCCTTTGGCACTTCTCTGAGATTTCTGTCATTAAATCTAACACTATAGGCCTCATTGTTTAACAGTAAAGCCATCATTGTTGCCCATAGCAACCAATCAGAGCTCAGCTTTCATTTTTCCAGAGCAGTTTAAGAGATGAAAGCTGAGTGCTGATTGGTCCATTTAAATCAAAGAGGGTGAACTTAGAATGGGCCTTGTTTATCAAAATTGCCTTACAGCAAAAGTGTCTTGGTTGCTCATAGCAACCAATCAGAGCTCAGCTCTCATTTCTTAAACTGCTCTGGCAAAATGAAAGCTGAGGTCTGATTGGTTGCTATAGGCTTTACTGTTAATGAGGCCCATTTTAAGTGCTACCACATGCTGCCATTGCTACAAAGAGTGTCTCCAACTCTGGAGAACCTGGCATGTCCGTGCATTACACCGAGAGTCCATTGATACCAATAGAAGTTGTGTAATACCTCATTTCACCTTTGGTGGCGCTGCAGGGATATTGAACACTTGCTACTGGATTATCTATATCTCACTGATTACAGATGATCGATGGAAGTCTCGATAGCAGGACAACCTGTGATCAGCTATTGTCTGGGGACCTTTCTAACAAAAACATATGGTTAAAAGTGAACAATTATTATAAAAGTGGCTCCAAGGGCAGCAAAAATGGGGACTAAGTGTTGAATCATATTTAAAGGGGTTGTCCAGAATTAGAAAAACACGTCGGCTTTGTTCCAGAAACAGCGCCACCCTTGTCCATGGGCTGAGAATGGCATTGCAGCTCACCTCCATTCAAGTGAATAGGCCTAAACTGTAATTTCACACACAACCTGTGGATGGGAGTGGCACTGTTTTAGGGTGAAAGCAACCATGTTTATCTAATCCTGTACAACCCCTTTAATTATACCCATTTACCATTAATATAAAACCACAGCACTGATAATAATATGTAATACTAATAATAAAATCAAATTTTCCAGTATTTTCAGCAGATTATTCCGGGTTGTCACCGACTATAATTGTAAAATAAAGAAATAAAGATGTGAGATGTGTTTACGACATACGGGCTGGAGGTAAATTCTGCTCCTACAAGGAGTTATCCTGAATTTATTGCAACCTCCTGACATTTCTCTTGTAACATTCTGCAAAACATTACATCTGCTGGAAGAACATCAGCCGCTTCTGCATATGGAGCAGTTTAACAAATATTTCTCATGTCTTCATCACGACTCCCAGTCAGCGAAGCCGACTAGCTAACGTACCGCTCATATATAGCAATGGGTCTCCATGTTGTGACACCATCACCATTAGGCTCCATTCACACGTCCGTACTCTCCGCATCCGCATTTCCGGAGCGCGCCCCCCGATCTTCCGGTCCGCGGCTCCGGAAAAAAAGTTGAGCATGCCCTATTCTTGTCCGCAATCGTGGACAAGAATAGGCATTTCTATGGGGGTGCCGGCCGGGTGTATTGCAGATCCGCTATTTGGGGATCCTCAATGCACTACGGACGTCTGAATGGAGCCTTATATTGCGATGTTACCACGATTGTCAGATCCTGGAAAAATAATCCCAAATATGGAAAAATATTTCACAATTTTCAAATCAGCACCTGGGTCTGAATACTTTTGTAATTGCATGTCATTTAACATTTAGTACAGCCACTGATTTATTCAACAAAATGTATCTGTATAGCGCCACCTGCTGTTTGTTCTCTTCCTTATTTCTCTGTCCACCTGGCTGAGGTGGTCGTCCATGCTCTGTTCCATCCTTCAATTTGCCACTAGTCATATCTACTGTAAGAAGCTATGACATTTACAGAGAGAGGGCTGCAGCAGAAAGGAGACGCCACCTGATCTGTGATAGGGGAAAAGCTGAAGCGGAAAGGGCATGCCCCTTGAGCTGTCAGAGCAACTGGAGAAATTAATGAGGGGGTCTCTGGATCCATGTGAGGTACGGGGCTGGTTCTAGCTTTGTTAGAAAGACATTGTCATGTACTATATGACGTACGTTTTTCTTTTTTTACATTAAAGGGGATGTCTCACTTCAGCAAGTGGCATTTATTACATAGAGAAAGTTGCACACTATGGGAAAAAAGCACCACCCTCTCTGGAGGCCGGGACCGTAGGCCCTCACATAGGCTAGTGCTTTTTCCTATAGTGTGTAAGCACGACCACCGCCGGTGGATTGCAGGGTGCTCGTAACCATGGATGGAAAAATGAATCCAGCCAGCAAAGGAAGCAATATGGATAATCACAATACATTAGTAAGTGGCTTGTATTAATGCTATCTGAATAATAAAAGCTATATGCTGAAGTGGGTCGACCCCTTTAACAATGGAATAACCCCTTTAAAGGGGTGGTTTCATGAAGCCTATTAAGTAGGGGCATAGCTAAAGGCTTATGGGCCCTGGTGCAAGAGTTCAGCTTGGGCCCCCCTTCCCTTAGGGGCCAGGAAGCACATAGCCTTCCTGCTGCCTGAGGCAAAAATTGAAACGGCACCCTACCCCCCATGCCAAATTCTTGACCTAACGCCTTCCCAGAGGTGTAACTTGACCATCATGCACTTTCTATCATACCGGTATCTTCTTATGCGGCATAAGGGTCTTTGGGGCCCCCCCATTGCTGCCTGCCCTGACCTCAGACTAGTTTCACAGATTTAGGCCTCTTGCACAACGTTTTTTTTTCCCGTTTACGTTAAATTTTTTGGCTTCCGTATACAGACGGTATATAAAACCATTCATTTCAATGGATCCGCAAAAAAAAGGAAGATACTCTTTATGCCTTTCGTTTACGTATTTCCGTTCAAAGATAGAACATGTCCTATTATTGTCCGCATAAAGGACAAGGATAGTAATGGTCTATCAGGGGCCAGCTGTTCTGTTCCGCAAATAACGGAATGCACACGGACGTCACCCGTATTTGTTTTTGTGGACCTGCAAAATACTGAAAAAGCCATACGGTCGTGTGCAAGAGGCCTTACATGAACTCTGGCAGCCCTTACCTCTGCCTGTGTTCTAATTGCGAGTGTTGCCTGACTCCTCTTGCACCAGTGTCTCTGACCCCCCTGGGTCAGCAGCCAACGACATGTGGACTATTCCAAGAGACAGCAGTTTGGTGGCTCCCCTGCAGCAAAGTCCGGGTCCCTGTAAAGGGTAAAATCCAGGTGATTGCCAGGACAATGTCCTTAGGACAAGCCCTAAATCAAACTGGTTGGTTGGGGCAGTGGTTCTACATCCACTGTCTGTACCATAAATTTCAACATGGCGGCACTTGGGTTTTCCATAGGGAAACATTGAAGTTGCGGTAATCTTGAGTTAGTACTGCAACGTCTAAGAGCCTTGTTTGTAAGCTATTGACCCACCCACACTGTAGGATGTAAGCTACAAGTCCTTTAATCCGGCATCTAATAATCCCCACAGTCTGATAATCTGCACAGATTTCATGGTCAGATGCAGAATACTAAGTAGAGAGAATGAATTTGAAAAAGTTATAGCAGCAGATCTTGTTAGGGTACTTTCACACTAGCGGCAAGACGGATCTGATCCGACAGGCTGTTCACCCTGTCGGATCTATAATGGGGACGGGGGCGGAGCTCCGGCGCAGCACGGCAGTGCGCAGTGAGAGGCCGCCGGACTAAAAAGTCGGACATACAGTACTTTTAGTCTGGTGGCCTCTCGCCGCGCACTGCCGTCAATGGGGACGGAGCGCCAGTCCGGCGGTATAGCAAAATAACGGCAGGACGGATCGGACAGGGTGAACAGCCTGTCGGATCCGTCCTGCCGCTAGTGTGAAAGTAGCCTTAGCATTTCATTTTGGGCTTAAAGAGTGTGTCCACTTTTGAAACCATTATTTTAATTGCTCTAATAAATCTGAAATAAAAAAAAAAACAATGCAACCTCTCAAATAAATAGTCTCGATTTAAAAAATCTCCTACCATTTTGTGTATGCAGCTCAATGTGTCTCCATAGCTACAGACTACAAACAAACCCTGTGTAGTCAGATCCTGTAGTCGTACTCCCCTACATCTGTCCCTTACGTTTTTTTAATGGAAGGGGGTATAACTGCAAGATCTGACTACACAGGCTTTGTGTGTAGTCTGTAACCATGGATACACAGAGCTGCTTAGAACCTGTAGCCAAAAAACAGTAGAAAATTTTAGCTTTATTTTTTCTTTTATTTTTACTTTAGAAGCATTGGGTTCTCTCTCCTTACAGGTTACTTTTCTATACTTTTCTGATATTTTATAATGAGTCACCAAATTGTTTCCATTGATTCTGGATTAAAGGAATTTTATGTTCTGTATCTTCTAGTGTTTTTTTTATGAAGATTTGTCTCGGCCATACAATATATACATACAAATGTCTCATAGGCTGTGAGTAATATGTATATGCGCCATTCTGCTGGTGTAGGAGTTATAATGGGATCACATTGCTCTATGCAGTATGTAAACAGCTCAATGCACAATTGCCTACTGCATTTTAATTGAAGGCAGCGCAGACGTGACGAGGTGCAGTGTGGCATTATATGGGACCCCTTGACCCCCCTTGCATTGTAGCGGGTACGTGCAGCTGGTGCTTGAGGTAGATCTAATAGCATGGTCTCTGCTGAAGGCACAGCATGATCCCTAGGGAGGCGGTAATGAAAGGGTAGAAACATACACAGCAGAGCAGGAACTCAATAGCTCTGGGAGATGTAGCAGAGCTGAATTTGTGTAACACGTATGGCTCTATCACTATGTATTATCTATGGTTCGAATAAAAAAAAAATATTTGATTGCAAGCTCTTGCGCCTCACTTCAAATCATCAGACATCTCATTTTTCTTTGAGTTGGAAGACACAGTGGAATTAACTCTAGCTTTCGATGTTCTCAAAGAAAGACAAAGATCAAGTCATCTAAGGGGCAGGGGTAAAGGTAGATGTCATACTTGCAACAATGCATAAGTTACCATAGTTTCCTGCTTGAAAGGGAAGCTCTATAATTATTGCATTAGACAATTGCTTATTCACAATTCCCTAAGATGGGGGTACTCAACTAGTGGTGAGGTCTGCTACATGAGGAGAGGTAAGTGAAGGGAGAGGGAGTTGTAGTTATTTAACTGGGACTGTATGTTAGGGCTGAAGGGAGGTAAGTTATTTACATGGGACAGTGGGGTGGAGTGATGTTATTTACATGGGACTGAAAGTTGAGGGAGTGATGTTATTTACATGGGAATGTATGTTGGAGGTGGCTGGGGCAGGGTGATGTTATTTACATGGGACTATATGTTAAAGGCGGCTGTGGGAGGGAGTGATATTATTTACATGGGACTGAATGTTGTGGGGTAATGTGATTTACATGGGACTGTATGTTAAAAGTGACTGGGGGAGGAAGTGATGTTATTTACATGTGACTGAATATTGAGGGTGTAATGTTATTTACGTGGGACTGTGTATTGAGGGCGGCAGGAGATATCGTGTAATGTTATTTACATGGGACTGTATTTTAGAGGGGGCTGTAGATAGAAAGGGATGTTATTTACATGGGACTGTATATTGGAGGGGCTGAGGAATTATAATTTTTGAGGACAGTAAAAGGAGGAATATAACTACAGGGGGCACTGCAGGGGGCATTATAAATACTGGGGGCGCTGAAGGGCGAGCATTATAACAGTAGGGAGCGATATAAATACTGGGGCACTTCAGGGCGAGCATTATAACAATAGGGAGCGATATAAATACTGGGGCACTTCAGGGTGAGCATTATAACAGTAGGCGGTATTCTTAATACTGGGGGCACTGTGGGGGCATTTTAAATCCAGGAGACATTAGGTGTTCTTATTACTACTGGGGGCTCTATAGGAGGGACTTATAGATCCGCCTTATTTCTACTAAGAGCACTGTGGGGGTCTTATTACTACTGAGGGGTCAGTAGATAGCTTTATTACCACTGGGGGAACAATAGGAGTGCCTTATTTCTACGAGGGGCTCTGTAGGGGCATTATTAATACTGGAGGGCTCTTCAACTAATGGGGGCACTCTTGGGGAGCATTATCACAGTTGGGGGCGCTGTAGGGGGCAGTATTACTAATGAAGGCATTCTAGAAGGGAATTACTATTGGTGGGACTATGGGGGGCACTCATTTTTCTTCAGGATAGTATTTGGGGGTACAGAAAAATGAGGAAGCTAAGATGTCTGTGTGTCACACTCTGTAGAGACGAGGCACGGCTGAGAGAAGTTGTCCAGACGGAATGGAGAAGATGATGACAGAAAAGATCTACATCAGAGGAGACGTCACCTGGGAGAAACAGAATGTGAGAGGTACGTGCTGCTGTATAGCTATAGCTGGCTTAGGGGTCGGTTGGTCGACTTAGAGAATTGGGCCATATGCATTGGGGCTTGGGCCCCTGATCTTTTGAGATTCTAGCAACGCCCCTGCTTACCTGGATCTGCGGTCAGGTGACGGTTCGAGCTAAAAAACAGCAGCATGTTTTCTTGTTAATGTTTTGAGAACTTTGTAGAACTGTTCAAGATTTATTGTTATTTGTTAGTGGGGAAACCAGACTTCAAAATTAATGCTAAAGACCTCAAAAATGAATAAAACCCCAAACCAGTCACTAAAATAATTCAGACTTCAGACCAGCTCCTGAATATAATCAACTCCCCCTCAAAATCTAAATTTATCAAACCCCAAACCAGCCCCTAAAACTAATTCAGACCCCCGAATATGCCTATAAAATCTTTTAAGCTCAAGACCAGATCCTAAAATGAATCAGACCCCAGAACAGACCCATAAGATAATTCAGACTCCAGGCCAGCCTCTAAATATAATCAACCCCCAGACCTCTAAAATAAACCCAAAACCAGCATTTAGACTCCAGACTAGACCCTAAAATAAATCATACCCCAGAATAGACGCCTAAAATAATTCAGACTCCAGAACAGAACCTGCAATTAATCAGACCCTAGTGCAGGCCCCTAAAAGAATTCAGACTCCAGATCAGACCATAAAATTAAAGAGCTCTGAGATTTTGATACCTCTGGATAGGTCATCAGTACCTGATTGGTGGGTGTCCGACACCTGGGACCCCCGCCTATTAGCTGTTTGAGAAGGCACCAGCGCTACTGTGAGCGCCACTGCCTTCTCCATGCTTACCATGCACAACGCCGTACATTGTATAGTGGCTGTGCTTGGTATCGTGCTCAGCCCCATTGAAGTGATCGGCCAGGGTCCCGTGTGTCAGACCCCCACTGATCAGATACTCATAACCTCTCCTGAGGACAGGTCATTAGTATTAAAATCTCAGAAAACCCCTTTAAGCAGACCCTTGATACAATTCAGACTCCAGACCAGGCCCTAAAATTATTCGAACTGTAGAACAGACCCCTAAAGCATTTTAGTCTCCAGACTATACCCTAACATTAATCAAACCCCTGAACAGCCCAAAAATGAATTCAAACCCCTATATTTAATCAGACCTCAGGATAGACCCCTAAAATTAATACAAAACCAGGTTCCCTTACCTCTACCGGATCCTCTCCACTATGTCCTGACACTGGTGAGCGTCAGCACCACACGTGTCGTGAGTTAACAGTAGTTCCCCTAGATGTATTGAATGACATGCAGTGACCCACTGGTTCGCTGCTAACAGGTTAATGCTATGGTTCACCGCCAAATTTATCAAACGGTTCACTGTTGTTAGGATGTTTACTGAAATGTTAAAGGATATCTGACCCCAGTTTTATGGTGTCCTATCTAAGGGCTACATAAACTAGTGACAGGTCCCCTTGGCAAAATGATGGGTCACTTTCTTTAATTGACCCTTCGGTTTTGCTAAAATCTTGTGCTAAACAGCTTGAGCGCATGTCAAATGAGTACCCATATTCATGAGCTCCTGGCTTTCCCCGCCCACCGGCTGCTGATTCATATGGAAAGAAAACTGTCAATCAGAAGCAGGTGGGCGGGGAGTTCCATGAGCTCATGAATATGGGGACTCATTGACATGCGCTAGAGCTGTTAGAACCTAGCAGCATAAAACTGGTGACAGATTCCCTTTAACTATGCACCATCAGTGATACAAGTGGTTAATGTGACTTATGCTGAATATGGGTAGCAAACAGTTAACTGGCAGCTTTTGGTAATAGCTGCTGGTTAGTAGACCAGTCCCATTTTTCCCTGGCTATAGAGTCTAGTCTAGTAAGCAGGCTAAGGTAAGGACCTGTTTGGTGCGTGCTGCTGCCAAGTAGGCCTAGACAGAAGTCTTCTCCAAGAAAACGCTATTCATGAGAGTGACACTGACAAAAACGCAACTCTGCTAAGGATTAAAAGAAGCATTGAATTATTGCGGAAGCTTGAGGAACATTTAAGGGCCATGTTTGGACAAAGACAGTAAAGGATTTAGACTTTTCTGCCCGTGGTTTGGGTTATATTGCTTCTGGCGCCCGCCACACTACTGAGATGGACTGGCCATCCAATCTAGGACTGCACCCTGCAAGTGGGCATTGCAGAGAAATATTGAGAGACGTTGCAACTTTTGGTCGATTTGGGAAGATTGCATGTGTCTATAGGGAGAGATTAGGGAGGACCAAATGCCTACTCTGTGGAATATTCGAGAGTTGTGCCTACTACTTGTATTTGTACTGTAACACCCATCAACTTTGCAGTAAAAGTGAGACCTTATTCTTACTACAACCAAGGCAGCCTGGTCAATGGTCTCCATTCCTAATCGGAACCCCTGTTCTCCTGCCTTGCACCACGCTGCTCACTGAACATCAAGGGCACCTCAACCACCATGAAGCAGGAGACCCTAAACTCCAGAGTGTACTGGAGGAGAAAAAGGGTTGTGCCTCTCTCTTGACTGCACGTGTGGCTTGGGAGAACACCGGAGCAGGGTTAGCCTCCATGGGGACTACAACCACCCTCATTGCCACTGCCACCATTCCCCATGCCTTGCCCCTGCAGGCCAGCAGACAGCAGGTCGAGGCATCTGGTACCTGCAGGTCAAGACATTCCTGCCTGAAGGCAATGTTTTTATTGGGTTTCCCTTATGGTTCCACTTCCTGATTTAACTGTCCACATTACAGCCGTAACCTGGACCCCTTGTGGTTCCACTGTAGAAAACTAAGGTGGTGCCTAGAGGGGTTGGTGGCACTTTTGGTGACACTTTAGGATAGTACATTTCCATACAGGGCTAGGACAATGAATTGAATCTTTGCCCGACTGAAGGAAAACCTTGATATAACTCTGTATGAAGCTATTATCTGGGCTATTATGGGTTGGCACTGTTATGTGAGCACTGTGTGACACTGTTACTGTACGGTATATTATTTATGCAGTGCTGGTGGTGATTGCACTGTATGGCATTATAATTTAGGCACCTGTATGGTAGTATTATTTGGCCAGTGTACAGCACTGTCATTGCACCGGCTCCAGACAATGGAATGTGATTCGTAATGAAGTAATTCGTCACAAATCAAAATTTCTTTGTGAAATTCGGCAAAGCAGTTAAATCAAATTTTTGATAACTTCGCTCATCACTAATTATGGCACTTATGATAAGGCACTGTACGGTATAGCCATTTGTGCACTGTATGACGGTACACTATATGGGAAGAACCACACAGGTATCCCACATGGATGGACTCATCCAGAGTACTTAATTTATGTACAGAACTATTAGTTGGTCATTGTTGATATTACTACGGCATGATACAGTATAGTTGCCTTGCCATAAAAATATGAAAAAATCCAGCTTCCATAAAAATCGGTAGTTTATTTATGCAAAAAGATAAAAAGCCATACAAACAGACAACCGCGTCTACGCGTTTCGGGTCATTACATACAGACCCTTGTTCATGACGTAATAATTTGCCTTGCCATTTTTGGTGGTGGTGGCCTTGTAAAGTATTATTTAGGTAGCTGTATGGAAGTGTTATTTGGCCAATATACTGTATAGCACTATGCTGGCTCCTCACTTTATGGCGCTTTTAATTGTTCACTATATGGTATGTTTGTTTTTTGTTTTGTTTTTTGTACATTGTATCGTGTACCATATCGGGGGAGCAGCAGTAACAAAAAGTACCAAACAAGGGAATTGTAATGCTGGCTCTGGTCATGATACTATCCAGCACATAGTGGCGACTAGCTCGAAAATTCCATGAGAAGAAGTAGGAGCTGCTGCAGACGGCTCAGGGAATATAGACGAATTCTGATAATAACATTATATTAGAAGATTGCCAGAAATGCAATTCCCTCATTTAATATTTAAATTGACGGCACCCAGCTTCACTTTTTAAATTTGAGTTCTTTATGTTGCAGTGGAGGGCAGCAGCCACTGAAGGGTGTTTTTTCCATGTGACATTCACATTATGCTGGAAGCACCAAGGTTGGTCACAGCTTTAGTGGTGAGGCTTTGAGAAAGGCAGCAATAAGGGAGATTTACTACTCTGAGCCCTATTAACTGGGCCATCTGGATCCACGGCATCAGCATGAGTTATTGGAGACCACAGCCTGATCTTCTAAATGTGTGCAGGCAGAAAGGCAGAGGCAGATGAGCGCAGGCAGCGAGAATTAAGCCTCCCCCTGTAAGCGACAGCTAGAGACTATTACAGTAAACAGGGGGAAATATAGCGCCATCATTTACACCAGCCGTATAATGCCGCAAACTGAATGTCAGGATACGACTGCGGCCCCGGTGTAAAGAACATCCACTAGTAACAGCAAACATTAAAAAATGTGTCACACACCGCGTCCTCATTATACTATCTATCTATCTACACTGAACAAAAATATAAACGCAACACTTTCGGTTTTGCTCCCATTTTGCATGAGCTGAACTCAAAGATCTGAAACATTTTCTACAGACACAAAAGACCCATTGCTCTCAAATATTGTTCACAAATCTGTCTAAATCTGTGTTGTGCCATTCATCCACGACCATCAGCTCATGTCCAGTAAGGCAAAACTGTGCACATTTCAGAGTGGCCTTTTATTGTGGGCACACCTGTACAATATTCATGCTGTCTAATCAGCACCTTGATATGCCACACCTGTGAGGTGGGATGGATGATCTCCGGCAAAGGAGAAGTGCTCACTAACACTGATTTGCGAACAATATTTGAGAGTAATGGGTCTTTTGTGTCTGTAGAAAATGTTTCAGATCTTTGAGTTCAGCTCATGCAAAACGGGAGCAAAACCGAAAGTGTTGCGTTCATATTTTTGTTGAGTGTATCTATCTATCTATGTATATCTATTATGGTGTTTGCTTTTTTACACATACGACTTTACTCTGAGTTTAATGTAATTGAATTTTTAAAGAGTTGACCAGAGTTAGAAAAAGTTGGCTGTTTTCTTTCTAAAATAGCGCCACACCTGTCCACAAGCTGTGTGTACTACTGCAGCTTAGCCCCTTTCCCTTCAATGGAACGGAGCTGCAATACCAGGCACAACCCACGGACAGGTGTGGAGCTGTTTCCGAAGAAATCATCAATTTTTTTTTCTAATCCTGGATATCCCCCTTTCAAAAAAAAAAAACTCCATTCACCAAGAATTTTTTTTTTCTTTCAGAAAGAATGACTCTGTGTATCTGGATTTTCCATTATTGAAAATGTGGTCTCCTTTTAAAAAACTAATTTTGGTGAACTTCCAACTGTGCTAAAAACAGGAGTAAATTTACATATATTTAGACTCTAAAATGAGACTCCAATGAATAATTGTCCAGAAATAGTCTATGTTCACACTTCTGCAAAAAATTAAATTTTTCTGCTTCATCATAGGAGCAGGCAAATTAAATTAATGGATCCGTCCTATGTGCCCGTCGAAGCCCATTGACTTATAATGGGTTCATTGGGTTTCGGTCACGGTGTTCGGCAATACAACCGCAAGAATTGCAGAATTTCTGTTAGATGCTCCTGGCAGAATCCAGTTTCAGGCTTTCCATGGACACAGAGGGAATGGTAATGCCCAGTTCTCAATTTATTTATAGATATGTAGTAGGAATAACAGAGGAGCATTACATTTTGCTTTTGTAGAGTTTGTGTAAATCCTTCACCTGGCTGGTGGTGCTGCTGCTGAATCTGATATAAATCTGTCAGAACTCTCCTCCTGTTTTTAATGGCTCTTTCTGCTTCCCCCCCTCCCTTATCAGTGTTAGAAATAGCAGTAGGGAGGGGGCGCAGGTTGTATCCAACAGATGTGTGTTTAGAGGGTGGGAGAGGATTCCAGAATGGCAGCTCACACAGGCTGCAGAGAGGGAGAAAAGCGCAAACAATGTACAGGGTGGGCCATTTATATGGATACACCTTAATAAAATGGGAATGGTTGGTGATATTAACTTCCTGTTTGTGGCACATTAGTATATGTGAGGGGGGAAACTTTTCAAGATGGGTGGTGACCATGGCGGCCATTTTGAAGTCAGCCATTTTGAATCCAACTTTTGTTTTTTCAATAGAAGGAGGGTCATGTGACACATCAAACTTATTGGGAATTTCACAAGAAAAACAATGGTGTGATTGGTTTTAACGTAACTTTATTCTTTCATGAGTTATTTACAAGTTTATGACCTTATATAAAATGTGTTCAATGTGCTGCCCATTGTGTTGGATTGTCAATGCAACCCTCTTCTCCCACTCTTCACACACTGATAGCAAGACCGCAGGAGAAATGCTAGCACAGGCTTCCAGTATCCGTAGTTTCAGGTGCTGCACATCTCGTATCTTCACAGCATAGACAATTGCCTTCAGATGACCCCAAAGATAAAAGTCTAAAAGGGTCAGATCAGGAGACCTTGGGGGCCATTCAACTGGCCCACGACGACCAATCCACTTTCCAGGAAACTGTTCATCTAGGAATGCTCGGACCTGACACCCATAATGTGGTGGTGCACCATCTCGCTGGAAAAACTCAGGGAACGTGCCAGCTTCAGTGCATAAAGAGGGAAACACATCATCATGTAGCAATTTTGCATATCCAGTGACCCCCTTAGACTTTTATCTTTGGGGTCATCTGAAGGCAATTGTCTATGCTGTGAAGATACGAGATGTGCAGCACCTGAAACTACGGATACTGGAAGCCTGTGCTAGCATTTCTCCTGCGGTGTTGCTATCAGTGCGTGAAGAGTGGGAGAAGAGGGTTGCATTGACAATCCAACACAATGGGCAGCACATTGAACACATTTTATAAGTGGTCAGAAACTTGTAAATAACTCATGAAAGAATAAAGTTAAAACCAAGCACACCATTGTTTTTCTTGTGAAATTCCCAATAAGTTTGATGTGTGACATGACCCTCTTCCTATTGAAAAAACAAAAGTTGGATTTAAAATGGCCGACTTCAAAATGGCCGCCATGGTCACCACCCATCTTGAAAAGTTTCCCCCCTCACATATACTAATGTGCCACAAACAGGAAGTTAATATCACCAACCATTCCCATTTTATTAAGGTGTATCCATATAAATGGCCCACCCTGTAGATTGCAGGAGGAGAATCAAAAAGTCTGCGAGTTTCCATTACAAAACACGGATAATAGAAGAGTCCTATTCTTGTCTGTAATGTCCTATTTTTTTGCGGAACGGACATACGGATACAGAAGTCGTTGTTCCGCATAAAAAACGGAGTGGACGCGGACAACAAATACGTTCGTGTGCATGAGCCCTTAGTGATAAAAGATCATACATGAGCTGAAGAAGTGACAATCAGTCTAGGAATAAAGCTGCACAGATACATGAGAGCAAGTGATGACAGTAGCATCCTAGGCACACAAAACCAGTAGGTAATACTGGGATAGATAGATATCCTATGTACAGTCGTGGCCAAAAGTTTTGAGAATTACATAAATATTGGAAATTGGAAAAGTTGCTGCTTAAGTTTTTATAATAGCAATTTGCATAGTCCTTCTTTGCCATGAAAATTAACTTAATCCCAAAAAAAACTTTCCATTGCATTTCATTGCTGTCATTAAAGGACCTGCTGAGATCATTTCAGTAATCGTCTTGTTAACTCAGGTGAGAATGTTGACGAGCACAAGGCTGGAGATCATTATGTCAAGCTGATTGGGTTAAAATGGCAGACCTGACATGTTAAAAGGAGGGTGATGCTTGAAATCATTGTTCTTCCATTGTTAAACATGGTGACCTGCAAAGAAACGCGTGCAGCCATCATTGCGTTGCATAAAAATGGCTTCACAGGCAAGGATATTGTGGCTACTAAGATTGCACCTCAATCAACAATTTATAGGATCATCAAGAACTTCAAGGAAAGAGGTTCAATTCTTGTTAAGAAGGCTTCAGGGCGTCCAAGAAAGTCCAGCAAGCGCCAGGATCGTCTCCTAAAGAGGATTCAGCTGCGGGATTGGAGTGCCACCAGTGCAGAGCTTGCTCAGGATTGGCAGCAGGCAGGTGTGAGCGCATCTGCACGCACAGTGAGGCGAAGATATTTGGAAGATGGCCTGGTGTCAAGAAGGGCAGCAAAGAAGCCACTTCTCTCCAAAAAAAACATCAGGGACAGATTGATCTTCTGCAGAAAGTATGGTGAATGGACTGCTGAGGACTGGGGCAAAGTCATATTCTCCGATGAAGCCTCTTTCTGATTGTTTGGGGCATCTGGAAAAAGGCTTGTCCGGAGAAGAAAAGGTGAGCGCTACCATCAGTCCTGTGTCATGCCAACAGTAAAGCATCCTGAGACCATTCATGTGTGGGGTTGCTTCTCATCCAAGGGAGTGGGCTCACTCACAATTTTGCCCAAAAACACAGCCATGAATAAAGAATGGCACCAAAACACCCTCCAACAGCAACTTCTTCCAACAACAGTTTGGTGAAGAACAATGCATTTTCCAGCACGATGGAGCACCGTGCCATAAGGCAAAAGTGATAACTAAGTGGCTCGGGGACCAAAACGTTGACATTTTGGGTCCATGGCCTGGAAACTCCCCAGATCTTAATCCCATTGAGAACTTGTGGTCAATCCTCAAGAGGTGGGTGGACAAACAAAAACCCACTAATTCTGACAAACTCCAAGAAGTGATCATGAAAGAATGGGTTGTTATCAGTCAGGAATTGGCCCAGAAGTTGATTGAGAGCATGCCCAGTCGAATTGCAGAGGTCCTGAAAAAGAAGGGCCAACACTGCAAATACTGACTCTTTGCATAAATGTCATGTAATTGTCGATAAAAGCCTTTGAAACGTATGAAGTGCGTGTAATTATATTTCACTACATCACAGAAACAACTGAAACAAAGATCTAAAAGCAGTTTAGCAGCAAACTTTGTGAAAACGAATATTTGTGTCATTCTCAAAACTTTTGGCCACGACTGTATAAGGCTACTTTCACACTCGCGTTTTTGTTTTCCTTTTGTGTGATCCGTTCAGGGATCTCACAAGCGGTCCAAAACGGATCAGTTTTGCCCTAATGCATTCTGAACGGAAAAGGATCCGCTCAGTTTGCCTCCGTTCCGTCTCCATTCCGCTCTGGATACCGCCTGCAGCGTTTTGCTGTCCGCCTGACGAAGCGGAGCCAAACGGATCTGTCCTGGCACACAATGCAAGTCAATGGGGACGGATCAGTTTTCTCTGACACAATAGAAAACGGATCCGTCTCCCATTGACTTTCAGTGAAAGTCATGACGGATCCGTCTTGGCTATGTTACATATAATACAAACGGATCCGTCTTGGCTATGTTACATATAATACAAACGGAGAAGATGATAAAACTCCCCCTATATGTCTGTATTACGTGGGCACTGTATGGTAGTATTACTTATTCACAGTATGAGGCTGTATTATGGCAATATTGCCATATATGGAGCAAGCCGTGACAGAGTAGGTAAGGAATATAATGCAGTAAGGCATGCACCAGTAGTCAAAAACTGTGGGGAAAAAAAGCAATTATTGCTTGTCAGCCAGTTTGGAACATCAATCAGTCTAGCTATGTAATAATACCGCCCTGCCACTGTGTGGGGAACCATTTCTCTGAATTCTGACATTATGTTCCTGCACCATCTTTTCTGCCATTACTGTAATGTGTGTCAGTCTTTACTGAAGTCTTGTATTCCATTCATGAACTAGAAAGAGCAAGATGAAAAACCGCAATGGATTGAACCTGAACTGAGATGTGCTGCATTGCATGGAAATGTTGCTTCAGTTCACATCGAAAGCTTCAAATAGGCCGCTAGATAAAGAGATGATATGAGAGATTACGACATAATCTGCGCTGATTAGAAGAGAGGACGATTACGTTACATCGGTCTGATATAAATCATTGCCGGTTGTAGGATAGGAATAGCATGTCCCATAGTCACGAAGGAACGTCCTCGGTGAGGCCGGATTCACAGAGGGCATCGTATTGGGGGTCACTGCAATCCACGTCGATGTCCGCATTTTGATGAGGACATTGATGTGGATTGTGCATCTAATCAACAAAATGTCCCCTATGGCAACACTGACTGGCAGGAGCAGAGATCAGCTGCATTGTCATAAGGACTTGGCTTTCCCCTCTGGCTAAGAGCTTGTTCGCATGACCGCTGCTCCTTCCGTGCCCGTGCTGTGGACCGCAAATTGCGGTCCGCAATGCACGGGCACCGGCTGTGGGGCTGCCGCATGCAGATCGCTACCCCATTCACTTGAATGGGGTCCGCGATCCGTCCGTTTCTCAAAAAGATAGAGCAAGTTTTATCTTTTTGCGGTGCGGAGGCACGAAACCCAAATTGCGGTCCGCAATGCACGGGCACCGGCCGTGGGGCTGACGCATGCGGATCGCTACCCTATTCACTTGAATGGGGTCCACGATCCGTCCGTTCCTCAAAAAGATAGAGCAAGTTCTATCTTTTTGCGGTGCGGAGGCACGGAACCCACGGAAGCACTCCGTAGGGTTCCATTCCGCACCTCCAGATTTGCGGACCCGTTCAAGTGAATGGGTCCGCATCCGGGATGCGGAATGCACTCGGCCGGTGCCCCGTGTATTCCGGACCCGCCGTATGCGGCTTGCAATACGACAACGGAGGGGCAACGGACATGTGAATGAGTCCTAATAGAGAGGGGTCCTGCGCAGGGACCCCAGTGTTTGATGTCTTTATGTTCTAATTGAACAAATGGACAAGTGGTTGTCAGCATTAGAAAAGCGGGGTTGCTTTTTCCAGAAATGGGGCTGCAAGCCCTGGAGAAACGGAGCGGAGGATGGGAGTTGTAGTGGCTCTGGCCGAAATCAATTATTCACAATGGCAATTCTAACACCGATGCTCCCTAGGACCAGGGCATTGATAGGAGGGCGCACCCTGATGTTGGGGTCCTGCCTAGTGTCGAGTGAATCGAAGTTAATGAAGTAGACTTCGATCCGAAGTTCAGGAAATTTCATTTGTCACAAAGCCGAAATTCCTTGCGCTTCGTGGTAATGAATCGATTTTTCCTGAAATGGCGGTAAACCCCCCCCCAAAAAAAATACCCCATCAATTTGCTCACGGCCATCTTCATTAAAGAAAAATGTGCCAAATCTCGCGCGTGCTGAAGTGTGACGTCACCACGCCAGCCGGGCGCGATGACGTCACCAGTGATGATGTCACATCGCCCGGCCAGCGTGACTTCGTCATATCAGCGAGTTCGACATTGAAGATGGCCGCAACGGCCTCTCCACCAGCAAATGGATGAGGTACGTATTTGTTTGTTTTCAACCTCTGATTAACCCCTGAAAGGCCTCAATGTTACTGTCAGATGCCGCAATCATCATTGAACGCGGCATAACGGGGGGGGGGGGGGGGGGGGTAGCGCACTTGCCGTTCCCCGTCATTGTGCACGCTATATATAATGGACTGTGATACGTGACAAAGCAGCCGCATCAAAAAAATTTATATCTTCGATCATCTCTACTCTTCCCTGATGGTAGTTGTGGTGTCCTTGGTACTGTGGTTTTGGTGCAGGTGCAAGGCAGGAGATGTAGGGTGCAGTGGCTGGTGTATGGTGCTGGAGACAGTAACCAGGCCAGGTGTGGAAAACCTGCATTGTACTCATTTTTCAATTGGTCTCTATTAAAAATATGGAGCCCTTTTTTTGTACATAGCTGAGATGCTCTAGCAGCAGCCTCTGGATTTTATCTCTTTTCCGTCAATTGGGGAGCTGACAGGCTCCTTATCTCTGCCCTTATAAAACACTATGTCCCATTATAGCTCAGTTCTTATCTTACTGATAAGAATGTGGCTTAAATAAGCGTTAATGACCTCTTAGTATTTATTTTATGCACTTATAAAGTGCTACTATATTCTGCAGCGCTTTACAGACATTAGCAACTAACTGTCCTCAATGGGGCTCACAATCTAAGGTCCCTATCAGTATGTCTTTGGAGTGTGGGAAGAAACTCACGCAAACACGGGGAGAACATAAACTCCATGCAGATGTTGTCCTTGGTCCGATTCGAACCTAGGACCCCAGCGCTGCAAGGCACCAGTGCTAACCACTGAGCTGCCAACACTGAGCCCCCGTGCTGCCCACTTAGTAGTTTAGAGATAAGGTTTATTGATGACCAGCACAAGGTGAAAGTACCAGTCACACAGTTAGTTAACCCTCGTGACAGAACGGCTCAATATTTTCTAATAAATGCCAATTGGAAATATGTTTTTTTTTAGCCAAAAATGAGTAAAATGCAGTCATAAACAAAAATTAGGTGGTGTGTGACCTGTATTCCTTTTAGAAGGATGGCTGGCCTGGAGTCTGTAAACAGGTGGTTTTGGGGGTTCCATATAAGTTTTGTGGTCTGTATACAAAGTGGAATAGTCAGGGGTTGTATACAAAGTTGGTCAGGTCTAGGATCTGTAAACAGAGGGAGTCTAATTTGAGGTCTGGAAATGGGTATCTGTATACAGAGGGAGTCTGGTTTTGGGTCTGTATGAGTCCGGTTTGGGGACTGTAAATGAGGGGCTGGTCTGGGGTCTGTAGACAGAGGGGATTGGTCTGGCAGCTGTATACAGGGAGACTGGTCTGGGGTTTTGGGGTTCCTTATAAGGTTTGGGGTTTGTATATAGAGGAGACTGGTCTAGGGTCTGTAAACAGAGGGAGTCTAATTTGAGGTCTGGAAATGGGTGTCTGTGGACAGAGGGAGTCTAGTCTGGGGTCTGTAAATGGAGAGGTCCTAATCTGGGGTCTGTAAACACAGGGAGTGTGGTGTGGGGTCTATAACTGGTAGGCGGGTCTGAGATCTGTAGACAGAGTTAGTCTGGTTTGGAGTCTGATCTGGGCCCTTTATATGCGTTCTGTCCTGGGTCTATGTAGTGTGTAACCTGTATTCCTTTTGGGCCATGCCGACGGCGGCCATATATACCATCTGTAATTCATATCCCTTAGTTTACAGGGGAAAGTGTGCCCTATAGAAATAGGTAAGGAGTAAGAAAACAATGTTGGGCTGCTGCGCCACATGCGCTGCTTCTTATTCCCATCTCCCCAATCTGCCCCATGTCCCGTCTCGAAAGCTGTTGAGCAGGGGAGTAGATATAGGGGAAGCAGCTGCTTTGGGGCTCGGACTCAGAAGGGGCCCACCCAGGAGGAGGACTAAAAGATTTTATTGTCAGGGCCCCCTCGACAGTATTATACAATGATGGAGCAGCTGCCGGGCCTGGTCTGAGAGAGCGATCTTTACTAGCCACAGGAGTGGGGTTGCATCAAAGGAGGGGGTTGCGAAGATGTGACTGGGGAAAGGGGGGGCCCCATTCAAAATTCTGCAGTGGGGTCCAGTCATTTCTCGTTACGCCACTGCTGTCGAGGATGCGCCGCCATCGATCTCTTTCAGTCCATGTTTTATTTTTCCTCACAGAACCATGGAACCTGATGATGATGATGTCACGTACGCAATCGTTATCTCAGACCAAAGCTCTGTTTAGGGCTCATTTTGGGTGCCTCGTTCTCCATCTCCATCTCTCGCTTCCCTCCATCTCTTCGCCTCGTTCCGCTACCTGCAAAGGTGCAGCAGCCAGCAGATTTTAATGAAGGGAAGAGGGGAAAAAATGCGGCAGGCTTCCTTTCATCAGTGTATCCGTGGTAACCTCCTGCAGGGATATGCGCTCCGCAGAGCTATTGCAGGCCTCAGCAAAAAGGATTCTATTTTCTGCCGCTTCCTGTTCCTCTTTGGCTCGTCGTCATAGCAACCATGTTAGCTCAAGGAGATTTGCTTCTCGGGCTGTCTTCTTGCACTTCTCCTGGCTGCCTCCTTCAGTTTATTATATTCTTTCAGACGCCGCAGACTTTTTTCTCTTTTTTTTTTTCTCCCCTTTCCGCGGCTATAGAGGCACAGCGCGAGCAGATTATCAGGGAGACGTTCATACCGCTGATGGGAGATTTCAGAGCAATGTGTTATTTGCTTCTAAAAGAAAAGCTGTGATATTCAACCAAGAGTTTTTTTTTTCAGCAGTCAAGAGAACATTGCTTTTTGGCTTTTTATCGTTTGCAGACGCTGTTTACGAGGCAGTTTGATGGGCCCTTTCTCCCGGCAGCGTCACCCTTCGACTTAGGGTTGAGCTGAGCTTGCAACAAAAATAAACCCCTCTAGCGCCATCGTCATGATCCGCGAGATCACATCCAGCATTTAAAGGGGCAGAAGCCTTTTTGGTTACATTTGAATGTAATCTATTTTTCCCTATTATCAGCTGTTTCAGCCTGGGGGGGGTAGATAGCGGCGCCTGTAGGATCCATTACTCCACCAACTCCTGACCATTACTTCTCTATACCTCTGCCCTTATCAGTGTTTTATTAGCCCCCATTGTCTCTACTTCTGTCCCTCTGATTATTACTTCTGCCTCAGGATCACTATTTCTGCCTCCCTGGTCTCTACTATATCCCATATCCAATATTACTGCCCGAATAATCACTACTTTGCCCTCTGATTACCATTTCTGCCCCCATAGCCACTGCTACTGCCCCTATAACCACTACTTCTGCACTGATATCTGCTACTTCTGCCCCCATAGCCACTACTACTGCTGCCATTGCCACTTCTACTGCCCCTATAGCCACTACTACTGCTGCCATTGCCACTATAACTGCCCCCAAAACCATACCTTCTGCTCCTATAGCCATTACTTCTGCATTTATATCTACTTCTTCTGCCCCTATAGCCAATGATACTGCCCCTATAGCCACTGTTAATGCCCCCCAACTACTACTACTGCCACTATAGCCACTACTACTACCTCCATTGCCACTACTACTGCCCTTATAGGCACGACTTCTGCTCTTAAATCCACAACTACTGCCCCTATAGTCTCTACCTCTGCCCCTATAGCCTCTACTACTGCCCCCATAGCCACTAGTTCTGACCCTATAGCTACTCTTAAAGCTACTACTACTGCCCCTATTGTCACTACTGTTGCTCCCACAGCCACTTCAATTGCCCCCATATCCACTATTACTGCCTCCATAGCCACTAATACTGCCCCTATAGCCTCTACTTATGCCCCTATAGCCACTAATACTGCCCCTATAGCCTTTACTACTGTCCCCATAGCCACTACTATTGCCCCTTTAGCTGCTACTACTACTGCCCCTATAGCCAGTACTATTGCGTCCACATATCATCATTTCTGCCCCTATAGACACCACTTTTGCGGGTATAATCACTGCTTGTGCCCCCTTATCACTATGTATGACCCTGATAGCAACTCCTGGCCCCATAACCACTACTTCTGCCCTATTATCATTATTTCTTGCCCCCATAGAGCCACTACATCTGCCACTACAATCACTGCTTCAGCACCATGATCATCATTTCTGCCCTGATCACAATTATTTCCCCCATAGAGGCTACTTCTGCCCCATGATCACTATTTCTGCCCCCATAGCTGTTACTTCAGCCCACATAATCACTAATTTTGCCTCATATTCACCACGTCTGCCCCACAATCATAACTTCTGCCCACATAGACAATACTTTTACACCCATAATCACTAATTCTGCCCCATAGCCACAGCTTCTACCCCATGTTCACAACTTCAGTTCTGCCCCATGATCTGCTGTGGATAAAGGCGCTGTAGGGAAATTAAACACTTGCTGTCAGATCCCCTCACCAATTACTAGAGGCCCCAGGAGCAGGGCACCCTGCGATCAGCAAAGTGGACAACCCCTTTAAGTCATTCTATTCATGTTTTACCATTTCCATAAATTTTCAGAGGGAACATTAACGGTCCTAACTCCAGGTAAAAGGGGGAGATGATGGAAAACCAGGGTGGCATTATTTACCTCTCACCAAACCCAATGCAGAAGGGAAGGGGGAGTGGAGGGGGATGCGGCTGCCATTATCATTCATGCTTAAAGGGACAGTACTCCTGCAGTCTCTCAATGTCCTCCATGAAGACATTCATCTGAACTTAAAGAAGTGAATAGTGATTGATATACTCAGCAGTAACAGGGCGACATGGCTGCTCTGTACTAATGAGGAGCCACGCTCTACACTGGGGCTTAGCAGAAGCCTGTGGACGTAATGACCCCAGTGACCTTGCGTTCAGTAATCCTTTCACCAACTAGACCTAACAACTGTGAAACTTCCAGAAAGACTATTGTATTATCTGCCCATACCATAATCAAATCTGCAAAACTGTGCAATTTCTTACTCGTCAGCGCCCCCTATCTGAAAATTGTTGAGGAAAAAATGCACAGGTAATTTACAAATACGTGCAATTACTTGGTTGCAAGTCACTTAGAGGACAGACCGGCATAATGACATTTTATGTACAGCGATGACAGATCACATGACCGTGGTGGCCAATCGCTGCCTGCCAGGGTCAGGTTGAGGTCTAGGCAGCTGCCTAGGGCCCCATTGGAGAGGGAACAACTCTCTGTCTTCCCCATAAGCCAATACATACAAGTCCCTGATTGCTGACATGCATACATGGATTTGCAGTTCATCTATCCAATCGTCAGCCTGCACCTCACCGATGCTCCTGGGCGGTGACAAGCAAAGTGGGTCTACAGCCTAAATGTCATATTATTAAAGGGGTTGTCCTGCAGGTAACCTTTTTATATATGGCCCAGGGTGGGTTAAAAAAAAGAAGAAACCATGCTCACCCTCACTAATCCCAGTTGCCGCCAACGTTTACTGGTCCATCTGCCCTCCACTTTCTGGTCCCGGCTTGACGCACCAGAATGCTCGGAGATACCTGCTTAGCCAATCACTGGCTGCAGTAGTGACCCACCTCAGGCAGTGATTGGCTGAGCAGGAATTTCCTGTGTGTCGAGTCATGACCAGGAAGTGGAGAGCAGCGGCAACTGATAAGATTCGGAAGCAGCAGAAATGAGGGAGTATGTATTATTTTTAAAGGGCATCTGTCAGTAGTTTTGTACCTATGATACTGGCTGACCTGTTCCATGTGCGCTCGGTAGCTGAAGACATCTGTGTTCATGTGTGCCCGCATTGCTGAGAAAAATGATGTTTCAATATATGCAAATGAGCCTTTAGGAGCAACGAGGGCGTTGCCATTACACCTAGAGGCTCTGCTTTCTCTGCAACTGCCGTGCCCTCTCAGCCTTGTTTGACAGGACCAGACGCAATGACGTTTACATTGCCTGTCCTTGCCAATCAAAGTGCAGAGGGCGCGGCAGTTATAGAGAGAGCAGAGCCTCTCGGTGTAATGGTAACGCCCCCGTTGCTCCTAGAGGCTCATTTGCATATATTAAAACATCTCTTTTCTCAGCAATGCGGGCACATATAAACATGGGACCAACACAGATACCTTCAGCTGCCAAGTGCACATGTAACAGGTCAGCCAGTGTCATAGGTACAAAACTGCTGACAGATGCCCTTTAAGGGAGATAGGGATTGGTGAGAAAAGGGGGAAAAATAAAGGAATGGGTGTCTGGTTCTTGTTGAATGTACGAGTAAAACTCCTCACATTTCTAGTTCTTATTATAAAATCTAGAACACCCCTTTAAATCCCCAAGTACCCGATAAGGAATTTCCATAGTCGCCCATGTCATTGTATAGCACATTATTATGGATGCAGGGCAGCTTGTCAGCCCTGCAGTATTGGCGGTGACTAAGGCCGGGTAGTGGGGATAGAGCTGCGCGGCAGAGAGACTGCTCGTTAGCGTTCTTAGAGTTCATTAACATTCATGCAGTGTCGGCTCTCACTGCAAACATGCCAGGGCTACATATGAGGGGTATGGGGGTTTATGTATCACGGCAAGGAAAAGCATGGCCCACTGGTATTGCATGGCTAAGACAGAGTTAAAGTTCTGTCCGTTCTTACCTATTCTGCTTGCTGTGAGTGAACAGAAATTTTTTTGTTTACATCCAAAGGGCTGAAAACCTGCCCAAAGTGAGTTGTTTGCACCAATTGTAAGCAATCTATATAATGCGCTAAAGGAGTAGTCAGCAACTCCAGCAGTCGTTAAACTCCAGCATGCATTTTTGCCGAAATTCTCATAGAATTGAATGGAACCCGCTGGGAGATGTAGTTTCACAACAGCTGGACTGCCAGAGGTTGCCGACTACTGAGCTAAAAACATCAGCAGCACAAATGTCTTGCCTGCCCTGATGGTTTGCTACGGTGTATCAGTTCAGGTAAATATATATCAATCTAAAGTCAAAGCTGTTTAGCTCACAGAGTACGCTATTGTAGCCGCGTTTTAGATGTGAGTGGATAGATTTCCAGTCTCTGAATGTAAACTAGAATGTTTCCATTCACTGACAGCAAGCCGAGATTTTAAAGATGATGCACAAATATATTAGAAAGTTGCTCAATGTTTAATTATTTTTAGCTTATTTTATTTAAAAGGGAAATGCTCTTTAAAGAGCACCCATCAGCAGGATCAAGCCTAATAAACCAGACATACTGCCTGGTAGGGTTGATCCTGCTGATTAAAATGATACCTGTGAAAATCGGTCGTGGCATTCCCAAGAAAAACAGATTTTAATTCTTTATGTAAGTAAAGGCTGCAGTACCTTAAGGGGCGTGGCCAGCACTGGAAAGCTGACACACTGAGCAGCTAGGCTCCGCCCCTCAGCGCACTGAAGGCTTCATTTGCACAAAGAATAAAAATCTTTTTTCTCGGGTACGCCACAACCGATTTTCACAAGACAGGCATCATTTTAATTGGCAGGATCAACTTTACTAGGCCATATGTCTTTTTAATAGGGTTGATCCTGCTGATAAATGCTCTTTAATTTTCATCCTTATAGCGGCCCAGGAAATTTAGATCTAAGGTGCTTTCTACAGCATCTATATTATAGCTTCAGCAATCCCCTGTGGTTCTACTAAATCAAACCTAAACTTGCCTTCCTTAGTCGACCTTGGCTAGGGATTGCTGAATGAAGAGTAAAAGTATTGGCTATAGGAAAATACACTGGGACAGGTTTACTAAGCCTGTAAATGGTGTAAACTGAGGCCTCGTCCACACTTCCGTGTCAGTATGACATATGTGAATTAAAACGTTCTCATATAACCCATGAAGATGTCCGTGAAGGATCCGTGGTTGGCCCATCTGTCAGCTTTTACTCTCCATGTGTCATCCGTAATCCGCGGTCGTTGCACAGATAAAAATTAATTTCATGAGCATTTTCCATCTGGCTTCCGTAATTAATGGACACATCACGGATGCCATCCGCGTTGTCTCCGTGATTATCATGGACCCATAGACTTCAATGGACGTGTTTAGTCCGGGGCATGGGTGAAAGTAGTGCATGCCTTCGTGGATTTTTTGCGGACACACAGACCGCAGACAAACACATTAAAATAAATGGAGTAGTATGCTGTCCGTAAAAAAAAGTGGACAGCATGTGTCCGTGAAAACCGGAAGTGTGGACAAAGCCTTAGGCTGTTTAGACCTGCCCCAGATTTATCACAGGGGCCCAGGACGGGTGATACATTTGGGGCAGGCAGGGGTGCACCTAGCCTTTCTGCTGCCTGAGGCGGAAATTGAAATGGTGCCCCCCCATGCCAATTTCTTAACCTAACCCCTTTGCCACAATGGCCCTTCCGCTGCCCCCTCTTGCCCCTTCCTGGTGCTTCACCTGGCCTCATTGGTGGTGCGCCCCTGGGTGCAGGGATAAACACTTTTTTATAACTCTATACTTTCTTTTGCAAATTTGTGTTGTAATTTTGTCTCAAAATGGCGCATCTTAAGCCATGCCCACTCTCCACGCCACTTTCCTGTTAAACCATACACCTTTTTGGGTTAAGCGCAGAAGATTTCACTAAAATTACATGTGCCAAACTGCGCCACTTTACGGCAAATGTTGGTGCATTTTACAAGGTCTAGGTTCTCTCACATTAGTAATTATGGGCCATTGTATTCCCGCCCTGAGTTTCTTTAAGTACTTTACTCGGAAGTGTTAAGGGCTGCTACAAGTGTTTTCTTGCTGTAAATGTTGAACAAAGCCATCACTATAAGAAATGGCCAAGAAAGGGAAATTCCTGAAACGTCTTGTGCTCTGTTCAGACCTGAGCCTAACATGTTGGAGAGTGTGTAATGTGAGCTGAGTGTCTACGTGATTGTGTGCTCCTCTAGTCAAAATGAACAGATCATTGCTGTAACCGTATCTACATAATACTGAAGAGCGTAAGCAGAGCTGGCTAATGTGATGGGGCCCTTGGAAGGGGCCCTGTCTTGTTTGGTCCAATTCACATTGCTACTAGATGGTGAGAACCTATGCAGGACTTTCTTCTCCTTGCATTGTTAGAAAACAGGAGGTGAAGAACATCAGACCCTTCTTTTGGGTGCACTGTTAGGAGAAAGGAGGTGAAGAACATCACCATAAAAGGGGGCCTATTTAGATTTTTTGCAATGAGTCTCCCTCCCGTTTGTGTATACCATTATGAGAATGAAAGCATGACCTGACCAACACATAATCTTCACTTCTATATTAGAAAAATGCAAAAAATTATTATTTCCAATAAGAATAATCCTTCTGTCCATTGATTTTAATGGATGCACTTGGTCCTTTAAACTAAGGACTTCTCAAATAGAGGGGGGCCTGATCAGAAGATCCCCTCCTCTTACCTAAAAATGTCCTAATGTGGTCTATTTTGAGGAGTAATCTATAACAAGTAACAAATAATAGGACCCTTACATGTGTTGGCTCTTTGCCCATTTGGGGGAATTCGGGTCCAGTGCTTGAGACAGACTACCCTTGTAGAAGAGAGAGTTGATGGATGTTTTACCAAGTTTGCTTTCCTCTTTTGTTGTTTGCAGTTGTTGATATAGCTCTACTGTACATATACCTTCAAGACCTACACCTACTCCAACCCCATCTGAAGCTGACTTTGGAATGGGTGTTTTTGTCCATCAACTTTTTGGTTTAATTACAAAAAAAAAAATCACCATATGCACGGACATCAGTACGTTTTTACAGCGCAGAGTAACTTCCTCTGAGGGTCCACCTTACTCCCACTTGGACTTAGCCCCTGGAAATTTTAGCAGTGGTGTATTTGCGTCCCAGTGCTGGTAACAACCCCTACACTTGGCTCAATAGCGGTGTTTGCTCTACCTAGGCCATGTTAATCTATACCCAAGGCCATGTTGATCTATCTTGAGGTATCTGATTTTACTTCCTTTCAATCAATTCATCAAATTCTGAAAGATAAAAAAAAATATTACACGACTGAGGTAATGACATAGAAAGTAATAACTCCCCGGTTCCCATGAACGGTATGAATGGTTGAAGGTAATGTCTGTCGACAACCGATAATTTCCAAGTTTCAAGTTCAACCTGCAATGTAAGGGAACTGTTAAGAAAAACACAGCTGTCTCAGCCTTGCACTCACAGGTTTGCCATCAATGTTTAGTCTAGGAGGGGGCACAGCTGCGGCATAAGCTCACATGTGTCCACCCAGATTACTTCACAGGTCAGACCTAGACCTTCAGACAGTGATACATCTATCTATCTAATACAGAGGAAAACCTAAGCTCAGTTTATGCTTATAAATTTGCAAAATTTTTCATTTTTTTATGGTTAAAAATAAAACACAAAAACACAAACATTTTTAATCTCTTTAGTTTCTAAGAGATTTTGACAACTTCAACAAGGAAACACGAATACTCATATTCTCTTAGACAAGAAGAACCCAGGAGTGATCTAAGTTCCCTTATCCCCTTAGATGCAAAATAGTTGTGGAGCCCCAGTTATGGGTCTTCAACACAGTGATAGCCAGATATCCTTCAAAGGAAGGAAAACCGAGCAAAGGGGTGTCCCCATTACAGAGATCACCAAACCTACCATATTAAGTGGCCCCTATGTCAAGATACCGCTCTTTTACAAGGATGTGACGGGGAAGACCTAAGCCAGTTATCCATCCACAGACAGCTGTTTCGGGGTGTTGCCCCTCATAAGTGTGGAGTAGGATTCTGGCTAACCGGGAGCAATGCCTTGGAGACTACTCAAACAAAAGAATGGCTGATCTTAGGGAGAGCAGCTACATAAAACACTGTGGAGCCTCATTTAAGAGTCTCGACACAGCAATCCAAAGTGCAAAGCTCCCTGGGAAACAGTAATATGCAAAATAGTTGTGGAGCCCCAGTTATGGGTCTTCAACACAGTGATAGCCAGATATCCCTCAAAGGAAGGAAAACCGAGTAAATGGGTGTCCCCATTACAGAGATCACCAAATCCACCATATTAAGTGGCCCCTATGTCAAGATCCTGCTCTTTTACAAGCTTTAAGGATGTGACAGGAAAGACCTAAGCCAGTTATCCATCCACAGACAGCTGTTTCGGGGTGTTGCCCCTCATCAGTGTGGAGTAGGATTCTGGCTAACCGGGAGCAATGCCTTGGAGACTACTCAAACAAAAGAATGGCTGATCTTAGGGAGACTTGACATAGGGGCCACTTAATATGGTGGATTTGGTGATCTCTGTAATGGGGACACCCCTTTGCTCGGTTTTCCTTCCTTTGAGGGATATCTGGCTATCACTGTGTTGAAGACCCATAACTGGGGCTCCACAACTATTTTGCATATTACTGTTTCCCAGGGAGCTTTGCACTTTGGATTGCTGTGTCGAGACTCTTAAATAAGGCTCCACAGTGTTTTCCGTAGCTGGTCTCCCTAAGATCAGCCATTGTTTTGTTTATTCCCCTAGATGGGATGAACTCTAGGGTGATCCAAGTTCTTCTATGCCCCTCAACAAGAAGAACCCTATAGTAATCTAAGTTCCCATAGACAAAAGAAACCACAGAGTGATCTAAGTTCCCCTATTCCCCTACATAAGAGGAGCCCTAGAGTGATCGAACTTTCCCTATTCCCCTAGTGAGGTAGAATTCTAGAGTGATCTTGGTTTCATTATTCTCCTAGAGGGGAGGAACTCTAGAGTAATCTAAGTTACCCTTTTCCCGTAGAAAAAGGGAAATTCTAGAGTGATCTAAGTTACCTTATTTGCCCAGAGAAGTTTCCATATTCCTCTAGATGGGAGGAACTCTACAATGATCTAAGTCCTTATATGCCCCCAAACAAAACAAACCCTAGAGTGATCTAAGTGATCCCTTATTCCCCTAGATTAGAGGCGCAATGGAGTCATCAAAGTTTTCCCACTCCCCCAGAAAAAAGGAAAGACAGAGAGATATAGGTTCCCTTATTCCCCTAAAAAAAAAAAAAAACTGAATGACCTAGAATAATGAAGATTTTCCTATTCCTCAGTCATATCTGTTCCTCTATTGCCCCAGATAAAAGAACCGTAGCATGATCCAAATTTCCCTATTCCTGCAGACAGGAAGTGTAGAGGAATCTAAGCTCCCCTACTACCCTACACAGGAATTTCAGTCTATGCCATCAGTGTCAGATAGGTGTGATTCCTACCCCTGGGACCCACTCCTTTCTACAGAACGGGCCCTCTAAAGTGAAGGGAGAGCAGCAGTGCATGCGCAGCCACCCTCCGTTCACCTCTATGGGAGTTTCGAAAATAACCTAGTGCTGGCTCGGCTAGTTCCAGCAGTCCCATAGTTGTGAAAGGAGAGGTGGTTGTGCATGCCTGGCGCACTCTCCATTCACCGCTGAGGGACTTCTATTTTAAGAACTCCCATAGCAATGAATGAATGAAGAGCATGGCGCACATTTACTATGTGCTGAGAGAAACCAGAGGTGATAGGAGATCTGTAAGGTAAGTATTTATTATTATATACTAATCTAAGCTAAAATATAATAAGACAGACAAACCCTTTAAGAAGAACCCCAGAAGACATGAGTTGTCACTTTTTTACAGCAAACATAGGACAATTGTAGAAGTTCCTTGGAAGGGGCAAAAAAAATTCCCCATGGCGAAAGTTCCCCATGGCGAAGAGGTTAGGAATGACTATATTAAAGCCATAAGGGGTGGTAGAATCTCCTGTTCAGGATCTTGCCAGAGAAGACAGCTGCTGTAAAGAATGTATCTTAGAGTTGGCCTGGCCATTTATAATATGGTCCTCTAATAAGCATCCAATGGCCACTATATAATACTATATTTCCCAATTATTTTCCACCTAATGACGGCAGTTGGGGGCAGATCATAGAGGACAATACCCTTACTAAGGTGTTCACCCGCTTACCCTTAGAGACTCACCCCGCAATAAACACAACATTAATTTTGGCAAAATTATTGGTGGCTCTGCCACCCTTTATTAACCATTTAATAGGAGGAGCCTGACCCCAATAGTGACACAGCACTCCCTAAGCTGGGGACCTCCTGCCCCCAGCTCACCGCCTTGTGCATGCCCGCCAGCCACGGTTGTTCCCCCAGGTAGCCACCGGACCACTGTCCAACCTTTGTGACTGCTCAGGCCCAAAACCTCCAAGGGAGCCGCAGTGCAGGTAGTCTCCTACCTCCGCCATGTGCGAGTTCACTCTACTGTCCAGTTCATGGTGAACCTGCTGTAATCTCCTATCAAACCACTCTTAGATGGAGTCCAGTGCCGTGATCCGGTCTTACATATCATGTTACAATAAACAGGGATAGTTGGTTGTGGGGAGCCAGCGCCAGGAAGCAGGTAACTTAACTTCCCTTAACAGGTCCTGCCAAGTGTGACCCCTTTTGAGGCACCTCTTACCATCAACGTAAACAATATATTTGGCCAGTAGGACAGTCAGACAGCCATCATGATAGGAGTAAATGGATGGAATCCACAAGCAAAAATCTAACATCTATGGCAAGTCCATAGTTTTAGCCCATTCATTACAACCAGCTTTACAAGTTTGAGAACTTTGCCAGATATTCTTCCGCCTGGACCCAACCCAACCCAATCTAACCTTTATGGCAATGTCAATCAAGATCACGCGATGAGATCATAGGAAATTTCCATGCCAAATACAGAAGTATCAGGACTCGATGATTGAGATCTGTGAATTTCGGTTAAGTAGCCTATGAAATGAGTTTACGTTATTCAATAGTATGCCATTTTATTTTTGGCAGATTTTTATCTATTTTTGTTTCTTTGCTCCATTGATTGTAAAGTTAAAAAATGTATGGTGTACGTGTAAGGCGTGAGAGCCCCCGGTATTTTCGGTCATCGGGTATCTTCGCATCGAGGCCCTGATAAGTGACTGTAATTTAGTATCATTCTGTTGTGATTATTTGTCAAGGAATAATAGGGATTACTGTCTAAATGAGGTCATTAGCATTTACCTTTCTTTGGATATTAGCATTTAATGGACCATAATGATTCATTCATGTGTAGTGTGTTGTTATCTCTGCTTCAGCTAAACAGGGAAAAGCTAAAAGAAAGCTGGCCATGGTCATTACATTTTTGTTGGAATCTATCCACAGCCATTCGTCCGACAGCTATTATTCCCGATCAAGGTTGTGCCTATAAGGGGTGAAGAGGAACAGTCCTACAAGGTCCAAAAGCCTAAGGGGACCAAAAGACCACTACATAAGAAGACACCAGTATTAGAGAAATCACATAGTAGGTGGGGGTGAGAATCTTCAAGATATACCTCTGTTTCCTATCCCTCCAGACATATGTATGTTTGGCTTGGGAAGAGGAAAGGATGCCACAACCAGACATCTCTGGCAGTGGCTTACCTCCACAAGAACAAAAGGATGGGTCAGTTGAACTCCAATATGCCCAGTCCTCATCTTATTCAACATTTGCTGTTGAGGGGGAGACAGGATTCCCCTATACCACGGGTTGGCTGACTTGATAGATTGGACACAACTTTTCTCTTTGTGAATACCAATCAACTTGTTGGGGTCATGGACATTTTACTGTTCTGTCTTTGGTAACTATTTGGTCTAAGTGCTTCTGTCTCTTGACTTAGAGTTATTACATGTTTTTATTACATTGAGCCCACTTCCCTAATATTCAATTAAAAAACCTACAAACATGCAGATGTTCAATTCTCATGTCAAGCAGAAGGATCTACCACCAATGGGCTTCCATAGATGGGTGTACCCATCCGGAAGCTCTATGAACTAAACTTGGATCACTCCACGGTTCCATGGTGATCTAGGTTCCAGTCAATAGGTCTGAGTGTTGTAGAGGTGATACTGACCATATCAGAGGCTGTGTGGTGGCTCTATACTTCACAGCCAAATGGAAACCCCATCAGACGCCATATGCACAGACAAATACTTCTAGGAGATAAAAACCTTGTACAATGGCATCCAGTGGAACATGGCACTATTTTTCTGGTGGATTCATACATAATCTAAGAGAAAAGATTGTTGGAGATATATACGGAGATACTTCAGAGGCCCCATAGACTGCGATTGACCATACTCTATTATGGCTCCACAAAAAAAATAGTGGTAACACGGCCACATGCATGAGGCTTCTCTCACATTGGCCGTTTCCCACCTTCACTCACTTCTAAATGATGGTGAAAGGCAAAACCTGATAGCCTAAACTCTTATCTCCATTTGTTGTGAAGCTAAATACAATCTAGTGCTGTCTGCTATCAACCTTTGCAGGCAGGCAATACTGAGAGTCCAAAGAATCAATGCCCCCCCCCCCCAATCACTACTTTATCTCACATATCTTCAGTGAGTAGAACCTACAAGAATCTTTACATACAACTTTCTGGGATAGTACCATGTTTGATCCATATTCCAGTCCAATCACTAAAGAAAGACATACATGTTAGATGAACATCAGCTGATCCCACCAACCATCTAATGAGTTGGGTGGTCTCCTGACTAAAGATTTCAACATGCCTGATCCTTGTGTTCTTGAGGGACATAAGCTGTCACCAGATGTGTTTTGCAGCTCCTTATTCTCATCTCTCTGTTGAGAACACAAGCACACTTGCCCAAGCCCAGCTGCCATGTGAATGGGGGGGTTCCGGTGGAATAGCTAAGCATTCATGTGGCCAGCTTAAGACTTCCACATGACCATGCATTCAGTTGTCACTTTGGAGGCTCAGAGACTAGCAAACATGGTGCTGTTTTTAGAAGGACATGGTGATGACAACACCCCAGGGGCCAAGCATTTCTCCCTTAGCACTCGGCTCTGCTGCAGAAAGACGTGTTATCCATCTCAGAAGAGATTCTTAAAGCTTGTTGTGTTACTCGTTGAATGCAAAAACTAAATGTGTGAGGAGGGCCTGCTGCAGCCCATGTGTGATTTCAGAGCTTTCACAAGGCTTGGGGATATTCGTAAGCTTAGATGATTCTGTAACTGAGAGCTGCTGCCCAGGATACTGCTGAAAGTTAGCGATCACAGGGTCTAGGGCCGGTCATGCACATGAGAAATCGGTGGGTTTGGCTGACATACATCTAATTTGTATGGGCCAGGTTAACTAGTGAAGCTACAGATGGGGAAGAGGAGGAGAAAGCAGAGGCTATGCATTTCTATGAAGCCTGGGTGACCCTGTGACTTCATAATTTCTCTATTGCTGGTGAAAATGGTTGCTGTGACTTAGCTACATCCTGGACCCAATACCAAAAAGAAGAGGAGAAGGTTAAAAGAGTAACTGGCTTACATAAGATGAAATCACAGAGCCCTTCAAGGAGCTTTCTAAGCGCAGCCATGTGCATGCTCAACAGCCAAAGTATGATGCCATGAGTGGACCAGACATGTTGTAAAATGTCCCTAGAATTTTGTGACCCTTTCTTCCTTCTGTAAGAAAGGAATGAACCCGGTGGTTCCAGTGGCACCATCAACAAAGTTCTTGAAGAATGGGATGTCTTGTTGACCAGATGTCTTAAGATGGTCATACACATTGGATGAATGTCAACCAAAACCACTGATTCTGGCTGGACCATCCAATGTGTATGGTGGTATTCTGACTCTCTCCAGACAACGGCAGATGTTGAGGGGGGGTGCCCAAGGGAGATAAGCTGCTTAAAGGGACTTAAAGGGAATCTGTCACCAGTAACCTCCCTATCCAGCTGTTTATATAGACACATTGCTGTGGTTCACCTGATTAAAACACTGTTTTTCTTTTGTTGATCCTAGTTCCTAAATTATGATACTTTTTCTTGATATGCAAATAAAGATTTTGGTGCAATGAGGGTGTCACCATTGCTCTTGTTGCACCAAAGCTCCTCTCCTTTCTGTGGCCAGCCCCTCCCTGGCTGCTTTGATTGAGAAGGCCAGGCAGTGGCAAAGTAGCGAGGGGGAAAGGGGATTGCTGGCTACAGAAAGAAGCAAAGCTTGGGAGCAACAAGCGCAATGGTCACACCCTCATTGCACTGAATGTCTAATTTGCATATCAAGAAAAAGTATTATATCTCGGGAACGGAACCTTGGACCAACAAAAGAAGAACATCGTTTTAAATCAGGTAAACCACAGGAATGTGTCTATACAAGCAGCTGGATAGGAAGGTCACTTGTGACAGAATCCCTTTAACCTGTTCCCGACCTCCTTATGTCTATCTATGTTGGCGTTTGGGATTTTAAATATGGCATTCGCTCGCACTAGCTGCTGGGTGCCTGCTGTTTTAAACAGCAGGCACCTGGGGCTAAAGTATGCAATCGATGATCACGTTGATCACACACATTTAACCCCTCAGATGCCTGCATCTGGGAGGATAAAAACTGAGAATGCATCCTCCCGACCACGCTCCGGCTCCCTCAAGTGAGGATCGGGGGACACAGAGTATGTGTACGGCAGCCTCTGTACTCGGAAGTGGTACGAGGATGCTACATATTAGGGGGTCATTTATTAAGAGCAGCGTTTTAGACGTCGGTCTTAATAACCCCTGCGCTGGTGGTGACTCCGCCGAAGTTAAGAAGTGGAGCCGTCATACACACCCCAAAATTTTATCAGTACAGGTCGTCTCGCAAGATATGAGCCATCAAACAGCTCCGCACTCATACAAATAATTAAAAAAAAGTTATGGGGGTAAGAATATGGTGATACAAAGAAATTTTTTTTTTTCTTTTCAGTATTAAAACACAAGAAAAACTACACAGAATTAGTATAATTGTAATCGTACTGACCCGGAGAATGAAAGTAACAGGTCAGTTTTACCAAATAGGAAACGGTGTAAAAACAAAACCCATAAAACAGTGGCGGAATTGTGTTTTTTTATTTCTTATAATTCCACTCCACTTGGAATTTTTTTGCGCCATAAGAAAGTACAACTTGTCCCGCAACAAAAACAAGCCCTCATAAGGCTATGTGAATGGAAAAATAAAAATGTTATGGCTTTGGGAAGGCAAGGAGTAAAAAACGAAAATGGAAAAATGGAAAATTGCCCGGTGATTAAGGGTTAAACCCCTCTCCCTATTGAGAACACATTGCACTCTTAGCTGAGCTAAGCATGCATATGTATGGGGTGTGGGGTGGTCAGGAGGAATAGCCATCAAAAGTGTATGGCCAGCTCCATCTAATACTGTAAACAAGAAAAAAATTGTTTATGGTAGAACAAAAAAAAAAAGTGAGAAAAACAACCAAAAATCATGAAAAACCATCATTTATAGTGACAGTAGGCAAAAGAGTAGGTGACAGACACTCATTATTATGATGTGATGACTTCTAGCACTTTTTTTTACCACACTAAAAAGTTTTACCAATTCTCTTGTGGGCTGTTTCGGTTCACAGTTCTCACACAACCCAACCAAAGAGGAACACAAAAAAGAGGGAGAGGAATTTGTGTAGCCTGTTGCATACCAAGAGCAAATAGCTGGGGGTCGATGAGACGGGGCAGAGCAGTGGTTTGTTAGACAGGAAGGAAAGTTAGAGGTTATTGAGAAACTTGATCCGCTTCCAGATGTGCATTTTCATGGAACACTTAATTGTTTCGAAGGCTTGGGGGAGCCTAATACAACCAGGCAGGACACTCCATAAAGGAGCTGCTGCCTGCAATGATGTAGGTCATGAGCAGGCCACAGGGAAGACATGTAGGCACCCCTACAGCCATAGGAACTTTAAAGGAATAAAACAACACATTATATAGGAGAACCTACCTTAATCTGGTCATGAGGAGACAACAGCATGGTGCTGGTTAGAACCACCACACCCCAACCACTTAAGACTGAAGGACTTGGTGTTTGTCCACCCTCCATTTCCTTCCCATCATCACTAGGTTGGGTTAATTATTCCTAATTTGCTAATGGTTTAGGGTCCGTGGAGAGGAGATCCCCACACAGGTTCTCACTACCTTCAAAAACAGAAAAAGCCAACCTTGGCTGGACTCCTCTTCTCCAGAGGCTCCAAAGGACAGGCCACATCTTTGGTATCTACAGTATATCCTTGACCCCAGTGTTGTAGTGCAAACCACTGAGCCATCGTTAGGAAAGATGTGACTAGACCTTGCCTAAAATGGGTACATATTTTTATGAAAAATACAATAAAAAAAATGCAAAAAACATATAGAATAAAATACAATATGCCTGATCAAAAGGATAGGCTACATTTTTGGTATATATGCCGTTGACTTCAGTTCTGTAGTACAAACCAGTGAAACATCATTAGGAAAGATGTGATTAGACCTTGCCTAAAATGGGTAAAATTGTTATGAAAAATAGAATTAAAAAAAATGGAAAAACATATAGAACAACTTAAGATATGCCTGATCCAAAGCATAGGCTACATCTTTGGCAAATATACCATTGACCCCAGTGTTGTGGTGCAAACCAATGAGCCATCGTTAGGAAAGATTTGATGAGACCTTGCCTAAAATGGGTAAAATTGTTATGAAAAATAAAACAAAAAATGTCAAAAACATATAGAACAACTTACGATATGCCCGATCCAAAGGATGGGCTACATCTTTGGTGTATATATGCCATTGACCCCAGTGTCGTGGTGCAAACCAATGAGCCATCGTTAGGAAAGATTTGATGAGACCTTGCCTAAAATGGGTAAAATTGTTATGAAAAGTAGAATAGAAAAAACATGAAAAACATATAGAACAACTTACGATATGTCCGATCCAAAGGATAGGCTACATCTTTGGCATATATACCATTGACCCCAGTGTCGTGGTGCAAACCAATGAGCTATCGTTAGAAAAGATTTGATGAGACCTTGCCTAAAATGGGTAAAATTGTCATTTTTTGTTTTATTTTTCATGTCAAAAACATATAGAACAACTTACGATATGCTAGATCCAAAGAATAGGCTGCATCTTTGGCATATATACCATTGACCCCAGTGTCATGGTGCAAACCAATGAGCCATCGTTAGAAAGGATTTGATGAGACCTTGCCTAAAATGGGTAAAATTGTCATGAAAAATAAAACAAAAAATGTAAAAAACATATAGCACAACTTACGTTATGCCCGATCCAAAGGATAGGCTACATCTTTGGTATATATACCATTGACCCCAGTGTTGCAGTGTAAACCAATAAGCTATCGCTTGGAAAGATTTGATGAGACCTTGCCTTAAATGGGTAAAATAGCTATGAAAAAAAAGAATAAAAAAGTGAAAAATTTAGAATAACATAGGCTATTTCTGATCTTTTTGAATCCACCTGGGGGGAAGAATATATATAAAGATGGGAGGAGGTTAACCCTATGGATGGTTTGGGTGCATGTAGGGATCCTCTTCCATATGGGTGTTGTAAAACAGGAGGACTGTCCCTCTACTTTTTGTATTTCCCGATGGATTTTTCAATTTCTTCAACCTTTCACAAAAATTTGCAACCGAAACGTGTAAATTTGATGCAGTT